>NC_090915.1:4848879-4859565 GCF_040956055.1 Brachionichthys hirsutus | reverse complement strand
TCTCTCAAGGCAACTGAATTCAAGACCCCCCCCCCCCCACGCACGCACACACACACACACACACACACACACACACACACGTCGCTCTTGCAGCCTTTTCGGTGGCATCGCTCGATGTGAATGTGATTTCCTTGCATGCGTTTAGGCTTGTAGTCTGAAACTGGCTGGAACTCAAAAGTCTTTATCGTCAACACCAAATCTCCACCCGTCATTCCCGTGGGTGCCGAACAGGAGGTGTGTGAGTGCCTCCCAGTGTGTGTGTGTGTGTGTGTGTGTGTGTGTGCGCGAGAGCAGATATGTACCTTGCAGGTTGACAGATTCCCCATTAGTAAGTGCTTTCCCTCTCATCGGGCTTTGACTACCCGGAGAGGAATCCACTTTATTAGCAGCCGAGCCGTCGGCTTGTTCGCTCGGTTTTTCTACTATGTGCGTTTCTGTGTCGTCTGTTGCATCAGAGCTGCGCGGAATAACCCTGCCCCATTGGCCATTGAGCGAAAGGAGCGTTGAACACAGGACAAGCCACGGCGGCGGAGCGAAGAATGCGACCTCTTGTGCATTCCTCTCTCACATAGCTGATGTCCCCCCCCCCCCCCTTTCTTCTCTTTGTTTCCCTTTCCTGTTTTGTTTTTCTCCCTTTTCATTGTCTCTTTTTTTTTTTTAAGTTGTAGCTGGAAAACAATAGCAAAACGAGCTTAATTGCTGAAAATCGGGAGCGAACCAATCAGCATACAGCAGAGCGTTAGCGGCTATAGGTGCTAGCTCTGATTGAGCGTTAAATGAAGAGTACACTTGGATACCAACGATTTTCTCCGACTAGATTAGGGGTGCACGGCGTTTTTGGAAGCGTAAACATGTCGGTTTAGGATAAACGGTCATGTTGAGTGGTGACTCATTTTGGTTTTTGTTGTTTTGATTCCCTTCAGCGTCTGCAGCAGCATATGTGAAGAACTCTCGTCTTGCGATTGACCAGAAAGTATTCAAATCATTATTTTTCTAAATCGTATGTTTACCGTAAATTAGATTTTTTTTAAATCTCTGCTAAAGCGTTGCTCAAATGTTTACTTTCTTATTTTAAACTTCAGTAGAGATGATGATTGCAGTTTTTTTTTATTTCATCCTTGTACACAGATATATATATATATATATACACAAGCCCATATATATATACAAGCAACCATTTTAACATTGATTAAACTCATTTAACTCTGATTCACTTTGACTTTTCATGGTTGGTGCATAAAGACACCAATAACAATTTAGAAGCTTTTGGTGCTGATCCAGATCACCATGTGGACGGTGTAAATCCAATTAGGAGGGGAATGAGCTGCTTGGTGGAGGTCTGCGCTCTCTTGAGTGCTTTTCTAGTTTTTTCTGCAGACAAACTGCTACCTAAATGTCAGTTCAACAACCCGGACCTTTTAATGGCCTCCTTGGTCAGAGCGTCTCAGATTATAGGATAAATCCGTGTGTTTGCCGCCCTGAAAGGGCCTTCATACAAGATTGAAATGTTTTGCACAATATCAGATGTTCTGTGATTTGAAAAATGTATTTCATCGCCGTTATGCAGGAATAAATGAAATTGACTTCACTTTTGTTCCCCCCCCCCCCCCCCCTCACTACTCCAGTTCATATAGTACCTGTCCTGTCCTTTTTGTGTTGTGTTGTGCTCCTCTTCATTGCACTAAAAGAGGGGGGGGGGGGGGGGCATGCTATGCTTGCTGCATCTGGATCCACTTACAGCTGCACCGCTGCAGCCTGAGAGCCTTGCAGCCGAAGTCTCTCCTTTGTGTATCTGTTTCTGTTTTTACCCAAATGGGGTCTTTCCTCCAGCAGCGAGGATTCACCCCAAAGACGTCGAAGGTGAATCGTCTGGGGAAACACTTACACCGCTTCTAATGGCGCTGTACATTTAGCAGGATTAGTTTGTTCTTATGATTGCTGGCAAACCTCCCACGCCCCTCCCACGTGTTCTTTGCGGATACCCTTTATTATTTTCTCTCTGCCTCTTGAAATAGTTTGACTCTCCTGGCTTCTAAAACAATGGAATATGGAAACATGCTTTCATTTACGGCGTTCTGGGTCAAATTGAGTCGTTTTTTTTTTTTTCATAGACGACTTCTTCATAACATCTGATTAGCCTTTTGCCTCTGACATTTTTATGGCTGGCTTTCTTTTTTTTTCTTCTCTTGGCTTGCATGCGCTCATTTGAATTGTGTGCATATTTTTGCCGCTACATAGTTCTGTCTGAGGCTACAGAAAAGGTTCTCCCTTACCATCTGGGTTGTGTTGTCCTGTTTTGTGTCATCTCAAATGAAATGGGTTTGCTACAGAGTTGATTAGAAATCGTGTTCTGGTCAGTTCCCCCCCCCCCCGGCCTCCTCCGCTGGTCTGCACGCCGCATAGAGAGGCTGCATTCAGAGGATCCTAACGAATCGCACGCACGCACCGCATACCCGCTTCTTTAGCATCCGATATTTAGGGAACATGATGGCCCGATGTGCGGCCATTGACTCTCAAACTGTTCTAACTCTTGTTCCACTGCTTTTTTGGTCAGTTTACAGTTTTAGCATTGACCATTAGCGTGTGTGTGTGTGTGCACCCTCACACATGAAGAGTTCTCAAATGTCATAGCTCTTAGACTTAATCTAAATATCTTATTTCACCATTGTGATAATCACAAACGTTCATGGCCCGCTGCTTTCACCGCCTCGCCACTTGAAAATGTTCCCGGCAGATGATACAACCTGTCCCCTCGCTGAAGGCTCGAGGATCACAATAAAAAAGCAGGAAGGTGCCTGTGTGTGTGTGTGTGGGAGGGAGGAAAATGGCCGAGAAGCATGCCGTGGGTGTACATACGTCAGCTAAGTGCTAACATGCACGGCTTGGATTATAAAATGCGAGTGATTCTCCTATGAGCTCACTTCCAAACAATGTGCTTCACGTTTCTCCGTCTCCATTTTTTATATCCTCCCGTCTCCACAACACTCGGTGGCTGCGGCAAGTTAACGGGGCTTTTCTCAGCGTTTGAGGAAGCCTGCGTTTCTTCCTAATTGGTGTTTGGGTTGGTGCACGAGAGGAACACGTCGCTATAGCGACGCCCTGCTGCCATCTGCCTGGATGGGAAGGGCACTGAGGTCATGACTTTCGAAGCTGCTCAGACCGAATATTTATATGTTCTGTTCATTTTTTTTGTACCTGCCCTTAATCTTAGCTACATTCACTACCATCACTAAATTGCTAAAGCATCATTCCTTATTTGCATTGCTTTGTTCAACCCTGGCGGGATTATGGGGGGTGTGTTTTAAGTCCTCTCAAAATTCGTTTTTTCTTTTTTTTTACCCATATTGGAAATTTCGATGACCAGATCAGTCAATAAGAAAACATGTTTCATCACTGAAATGTACCGGCACTACGGCGTCATCGAGGCGGCCTCTGACCGGCATCCGACCGCCGCCCACTCGAGTGGGCTTCTTATCACCGGAGGGATGTTTGTCCTCAATATTTGCCAGACATAGCTAGTAGATTACAGATGCTCTTGTGGTTTGGAAGCTTCACTATGATGACGCTCATCAACCCACTTAGCAGTATCCCGCAATGAAGCGGAGCGCTCCATATAAATGATTTGTATCCGGCAATAAAGACAAAAGTCAATAATTATAATAATGAAAGCACAAGTCTAAAAAAATCCAGTCATTCTTGTTGGATTGATCTATTTGAATTCTAAACTGACAGTGTAGGGGGGGGGGGGAGCACAGTGGAGAAAGAGAGCAGCAGAAAGGGGGGGGGGTAAAAAAATATTGGGGGAGGAGCATTTTGAACTCATCTCATGACTTCAACAGAAGGGAACAACTATTTAAGGCGCTGGTCTAACCTGAGCTTCAAAGTTTTAAACAAGGCCTCTGTAGTTTTCTCGTATGCTGGCACGAAATTTGGGTGTTGTTTGTATCTTTGTGTGTGTGTGTGTGTGTGTGTGTGTGTGTGTGCGTGCGCGTGTGGTGGAGTTCTCGCCCTCTCATTGCGTGTTTGCTGCTGGAGGTGGGAGGGCTCAGCTGATGTCATCGAGTGCAGCAGGCTGAGCTTGAAAGAGGCCCTTTGTTGGCAGATGGAGCACGAGTAAGCCCCCCCCCCCCACAGCCCCCCCTTAGCCCCAGATGCACATTCACACCCGGGACAGCAGAGAGGAATGGCACCGTCCTCACTGCCCTCCCGTCCACTCGAGTGACACATCCACAGGTCGACAGAGCTCCCGGACAGAACCGGCATTTTTTTGGGATAGTTGCATCCTACAAGGGTTGGACCTAGTGGAAAAACCTAAAGACAAAAGAAAGGGGGGGGGGGGGGGGGGGAAAGAAAAAAACATGGAGACGCTCAGAAGAGAAAGTCTGAGATAGACTGAACCGGACGGCGAGGAGCGAGGAGACAAAGATTTGCTGCAGCTGGAAGGAGGAGAAAAACAAATCCCGTCTTCTTCTGTGCTTTTATCGGTCGCGTTTTGAATTTGTTTCCTCCCGTCGGGACACATGCTCGAGGAGAAACGCTCGGAGGACGTCTGAACCGACGGCAATACTTTCCCAGCGCGAAGGGCAAGAAAGCAAATGAAAATGTTGGAGATATGCCTGAAATTGGTGGGGTGTAAATCTAAAAAGGGCCTCTCGTCCTCCTCCAGCTGCTACTTGGAAGGTAAGAAGAGTTTGTGATGCTTCTCAGTCATCTCGATCAAAAAGGAGAACTGAATGCACAGATCTGTGACTTCGGAGACATTTCAAAGGATAAAAAAGAAGAATCAGCCGCATGTGAAGTCTCTACAATGCTCTGTGGAAACCGAAGAACGGGGAGGGGGAAGTAGAAAGTAAGCAGGGGGAGGCCAGACACACTGGCTATAGCTGAGGAGGAAAGGAGTGGAAAAAGAGATGGCGAAGAGAAGACGAGGAAATTTGACTCCCGATTGTGTTCCACTTAACACTGACTTACGAAGAGGAGAGAGGGGGGGGGGGGGGGGGGGCGACCTCAGGCTTGGATGTTTTCACTTTCAACCAGACGTGTTCTTTGTCTGTTTGTTCAAAACTTAAGTCCGTTATTGATTTGTCTGTGACAAACTGAATGTAATGGCAATTGAAAGAAATCCAGGGTACGTGGAAATCCCTGCTGGTGATGGATGATGATGATGATGATGATGATGATGATAAGAGACTCAAATGACCTACATTCTCAGGCTTAAAGGCATTCCTGCAGGAAAAGGTGGCCAGTTGCGTGATGCAGAATAGTTTTGCCCCGAGAGCCTCGTGACGTGAAACCTTTCTTGCTCAAAAGCACGTACTGTAGAGGTATTTTTGCTCTCCAGGAAATGCGCGCCTGACTTTTTTGGGAGGAGGGGGATCAAAAAGAATCTGTCGTTGTCCCTTTTTGACCTAAAATAAATTTCAGATCGCTGAGGCTAACCTCGACACAAGAAGGTTTCTTCGACATGGGGTCACGACAGCCTTGCAGCTGTTTCTTTTAGCGTTCCAGCTGTGCTCATCGGGTCAAGCTTTTGTTGACTTCAGTTTCTTGACCATTACTCCAACCGATCCTCTCTCTTTCCTCTATATCTCCGTGGTCAGCCAATTAAGTTCCCCGGCGACTTTCATCCTCCGATTTTGTCGTTTCCATGGAAAGATGTTTTTTTAAAGGTCCCATATTATGGGAATTGCACGCTTTGCTAATTTGAGTCTCCTTTTTTTTTTGCGTGTGTTTTCAGAAGCTCTTCAGAGACCAGACTTTGAGAGTCAGGGTTTGACAGAAGCCGCCCGCTGGAACTCCAAAGAGAACCTTTTGGCAGGACCCAGCGAGAATGACCCCAACCTGTTTGTCGCGCTCTATGATTTCGTGGCCAGCGGCGACAACACGCTCAGCATTACGAAAGGTAAAGGAAAACGGTTACCATCCTTTTAATTACGAATTCAATTTTCACATGTTTTGTGTGAAGACGAATCGATGTTGGCGGTGACGTGAAACGATAAATGCTTCCCCCTCTGTCTTCATTCCCACCTGACTCTCGCTTCCTAACGACGGTTTCGCACGTGCGGACGTTTTTCTTCCCCCTGAAGCGACTGTGAAACAATAGCACGGACGGACGGATGGATTGCGCACAGACAAACAGAGGAAACGCGCACAGGAATAAACTAGAGAACGTCCCGTTGAACAGACTCCGCCCGGGCTCGTTTTATTGTGAGCTGCAAAGCGAGGTCGATCCCTCTGCTGTGGTTTCACTGTGGAATCTGAAGCCTGAGCTAAAAGGAAACGTGCAAATCAGCATCAAATTGGTGGAAGAATAAAGCCCTTTGTTTTATGATCTAGCGGAAGTGCGACGTTAGATGCTGTGGATTCCTGCATGTCTGATTTCTTCACGTTCTCACCTCGCACGTCGACCAGGGGAGAAGCTGCGCGTGCTGGGCTACAACCACAATGGCGAGTGGTGCGAGGCGCAGACCAAAAACGGCCAGGGCTGGGTGCCGTCCAACTACATCACCCCGGTCAACAGCCTGGAGAAGCACAGCTGGTACCACGGGCCCGTGTCGCGCAACGCGGCGGAGTACCTGCTCAGCTCGGGCATCAACGGAAGCTTTCTGGTCCGCGAGAGCGAGAGCAGTCCCGGCCAGAGGTCCATCTCGCTGCGGTACGAGGGGAGAGTCTACCATTACAGGATCAACACTGCATCTGACAGCAAGGTGGGGGCCCGTCACGAGTGGCCATGTGAGGCAAAGGAGCATTCGGTCCTCTTTAGAATTCAAAAGTCTGTTCACTATACTGCAATATTTCCTCCACATACCTTCAGCTCGGTCAAATATAAAGAAATGCACAGTACACGTTGCAGAGGAGATCATTTCTGGGGTTACATAAGACGAAAAAGATTATGTCCGCTGAACCCCGACCAAATATCCTTCCCTCCAGCAGCTTCCCTGACGCGTTAGTCCTGAATGGACGGACGTTTCCTTACAGAGAAAAAGCTTTAAGCGTTGTTTTGTTCCAGATATTCATGCGCCACTTATTCCCAGGGATCTATGTCGGACACTTAGCACGTTTTCCCTCTCCCTGAACGCTTCCGCTCCAGCTGTACGTCTCGTCGGAGAGCCGCTTCAACACGCTGGCGGAGCTGGTGCACCACCATTCCACGGTGGCCGACGGCCTCATCACCACGCTGCACTACCCGGCGCCGAAGCGCAACAAGCCCACCATCTACGGCGTTTCTCCCAACTACGACAAGTGGGAGATGGAGCGCACCGACATCACCATGAAGCACAAGCTGGGCGGCGGCCAGTACGGGGAGGTGTACGAGGGGGTCTGGAAGAAGTACAACCTCACGGTGGCCGTCAAGACGTTAAAGGTAAGACCGGGCGGATGCAAGGGAATGTTGATTGATGTGTGGGAGCCGCGACACGCCGTCGTCCTCGCGTCTGTTCCGATGCGTGTGTGAACTCGCTTTTAATAAATGCTCCCCTCTGGTGTCATTTGAACGCAACTGCAAACGACCGCTGGATTCACTCGCTCTCTCGCCAATAACTCTTGCCCAGGAGGATACGATGGAGGTGGAGGAGTTTCTCAAGGAGGCAGCCGTCATGAAAGAGATCAAACACCCCAACCTGGTGCAGCTGTTAGGTAAGTGCGGAGCCCTCGTTTCGCTAGTGCCGTCCTTAAACTTTGTCTCATCGACAATGATTTAACGCCTGCTCTTGATTCGAGTTTATGCCACGCAGAATTCTTCTGCGTTAAATTAAGTCGCTGTGGGACAACGGGCATTTTGTTTTCGTAGGCGTGTGCACACGGGAACCACCGTTCTACATCATCACCGAGTTCATGACTCACGGCAACCTACTGGACTACCTGAGGGAGTGCAACAGGGAGGAGGTCAACGCAGTGGTGCTGCTCCACATGGCCACGCAGATCTCCTCGGCCATGGAGTACCTGGAGAAGAAAAACTTCATACACAGGTGGTGTTTAACCAACTCGACAAGTTCGGCCTGAAAAGACACAGAAAAGACATTATCTATTGTCTTGATCTTGTGCTGCCGTTTTGACCGGAACTCCTCTCTTGTCATTGCTCACCTCTTTGCTTTGCCTCCTGCAGGGATTTAGCTGCCCGTAACTGTCTCGTTGGGGAGAACCACCTGGTAAAGGTTGCAGACTTCGGCCTGAGCAGATTAATGACGGGCGACACCTACACGGCTCACGCTGGGGCCAAGTTCCCCATCAAGTGGACGGCGCCCGAGAGCCTCGCCTACAACAAGTTCTCTATTAAATCCGATGTCTGGGGTGAGATTGATCTGTTGAACGGTACCGTCTGCTCTGAATCGTTCATTTCTTTCTCGTCAGGTTCTTTATTTATCATGTATTCTACTGTTTGCATCACATGCACCTGTCTACTTCCTGCTACTCCAGCATTTGGGGTGTTACTGTGGGAGATTGCCACCTATGGGATGTCCCCCTACCCCGGCATCGACCTGTCCCAAGTGTATGAGCTCCTGGAAAAAGACTACCGCATGGACCGACCAGAGGGCTGCCCCGAGAAGGTCTACGAGCTCATGACAGCCTGTGAGAGTTAAAAACTCGTCTTTCACCGAAGGTAACTTCTGTTTCATTTATCGCGGGATGGCTTTTTAATTCTTTTTTTCTTCCCAGGTTGGCGGTGGAGCCCTCCAGAACGGCCATCCTTCGCCGAAACGCACCAGGCCTTTGAGACCATGTTCCAGGAGTCCAGCATTTCCGATGGTCAGTGCCAAAATGCACTTTTACTTTGGAGGTGCAAAAAAAAAATGTCTTTGAAAGTCACGTTTGGCTGCTTGTCAAATCCTGATTTGCATTTTTAGAGGTCGAAAAGGAATTGGGCAAGAAAGGGAAGAAGGTGACACTCGGCTCTATTCAACAGGCTCCAGAACTGCCCACCAAAACCAGAACTCTCCGGAAAAACACGGACAACAGGGACGGCGATAGTCCAGGTGAGACGCATTCGCATCCTGTCCTTGATGCTGCTAATTGTGTCTGTCGCCATTTTATTATCCTGTAAGAAATATGTGGATTGTGGCATATAAATTGTTACTCTGATAAAATAAAATCCTCCAAGTTTCCGTTTGAGTTCAGACAGTCTGAGCTTTTCTTCTAGTCAAAGCATTTCACAATTTCTATTCCTTTTGGGCTCCTCCTCAGACCCGGTGGAGCCGGAAGCAGCCGTGTCATCTCCGATGCTCCCCAGGAAAGATCGCCCCCTTCTGGACAGTAACCTGAATGAGGATGACCGTTTGCTCCCTAAAGACAAGGACAAAACACGCGGCAGCAGCTTCCTGAGCCTCATTAAGAAGAAGAAGAAGAACGCACCAGCTCCGCCCAAACGCAGCTCCTCCTTCAGGGAGATGGAAATCCACCCCGACAGGAGAGCTGTGATTCTGGATCCTCGAGAAGTCGATGCCCTCAACAACGGTGCGTCTTTGGGAATTAACGATGTTCCGCACGGCCACGACTCTGCAAAGATCCTGGGTTCGAACAACAACGGGACAGGGGGCATCTCCAATGGGGCGCCGCCGTACCCGGGGCCTTTGTTTCCGAGGAAGAAGGGAGCTCCGGCAGTGCCCGGCCCAGGAGGAAAAACGGCCACGACGCCGCCCGGCGAAGAGGAATCCATGTCGAACTCAAAGCGCTTTCTCTGGTCCTCCTCCGTGCTGGCTGCCCCGGACGGCACCGAATGGAAGTCTGTGACTTTACCGCGAGACCTCGGCCAGCGGCGTTTTGACTCGGGCACCTTCGGGGGCAAGCCAGCTCTGCCACGCAAGAGAACCAGTGAGCAGAAAGGGGAGAACGCCCCACGGATGGGCACCTTAACCCCCCCGCCACGTTTAACCACCTCATCGGACGCTTCCTCCGCCTTCTTAGGCAAAGACGCGGACCCAAGTCCCGGTTCCAGTCCCCAAGCGTCGACACCTAAGGTAGTGCGAAGACCAGGGCTGCCGGGGCTGGAGAACTCTAAGACCAGCGCTCTACACGCCGAGCTGCTCAAGCCCAACGTGTTTCCTGCTCTAGGAGCAGCTGGAGAAGAGTGCCGGGCCCGCAGACAGAAGCACAACAAAGACTCCTCATCCGTCAGGGAAAGGTCAAAGTTACAGAAACCCAAGCCAGCCCCCCCGCCGCCACCCACCAATGCCAAGACGGGCAAAGTTTCACGCAGCCCCACTCAAGAGCCCCCTTCCCCCTCATCCGCCACGGACAGTAAAAGTAAGGGCCTGTCTTCTGTCTCGGAGCCCCATCACGCGACCGTTGCCAGCGACCATGCCCGCGAGGGCGCCAAGAAGCTGCCCCCGAGCTCCACCTCCAAACCTCAACCGTTAAAAACCTCCGCCTCCTCTCCTTCAGTGAGCGCCTCCCTCTCCAGCCAGAGCTCGGGAGGCCTCCCTTCGCCCTCGGCCTCGCCCGGCGATCAGAACTCGCCCGCTGCTTTCATCCCTTTAGTGAACACCCGGCGCTCCCTCCGTAAGACGGCGCCCCGCCAAGCCGCCGAGCGCACCCCCAACTCTGCCGTCACTCGCGAGATGGTGCTGGAAGGCGCGGAACTGCTCCGCGCAGCCATTTGCCGTAACTCCGAGCAGACGGGCAGCCACAGCGCCGTCCTGGAGGCCGGCAAGAACCTGTCCAAGTACTGCGTGAGTTACGTCGACTCGATAC
>NC_090915.1:4820750-4848779 GCF_040956055.1 Brachionichthys hirsutus | reverse complement strand
CACACACACACACACACACACACACACACATAAGGTAAATCAGCTGCTCTTCCTTTGATTTGACCTTTGGGTCGACGGTTTGCCCCAATGGCAACCTTGCAGCATTAAGGAGCCGTAATGGCTTGCACTTAATGCCCCCCCCCCCCCCCCCCCCACCACCAAGTTCCTTTCTCCTTGTGTTGACATGCACCCCCCCCCCCCCCCCCATTGCTCTGCAGCTGTGCAGATCAGATGTCTGGTGCATTAATGGGACCTGTGCTGAGCAGTGGGGCAGGATTGCAGATTGACACTGACCCCCCCCCCCCCCCCCCCTCAGTCCTGCTTTTCCACCAGTAGCACTACAGGATGCTCTCGAGGACATGTCTTTACTGCTTATTGGAATTTCTTTGATGGGACTGAGTTTTGGGTTTCAGAAGAACATGATCCAGGTCATCAGGCAGATCTGAGGTCTGGCGCAGATTTTAAATTGTACTATGGCGACATCTACTCGAGGATTATCGTGAAGCTGCTCACTTATTCACTCAGGATTTGTCAGTATAATTGAAGTTTTTTTGGGGGCTCATTTGTTGCCCCAGGATGAGAGAGTTTCTCATGCAAGATTGAGAAAGAGGTGTAATGGATTCCTGCATGAGCCGTCATTAGGTGTGTTTACAGTAGCTTAGTCTGCCCCCCCCCCCCCCCCCCCCCCTTAGCCATTCATAAATCATTGTTAACAGACAGACCTGACATCCTGCTCATACATCACCAGGCAGGCCTTTACTCCTCAGTAATTCAAATGGTGGATGTGCAAACATATCTGGCTGTTTCCTGTCAGTGTGTAACATAGCTGGAACTCACACCCGAACAAAGGACAACAGTCCCCCGTTTGGACAAGAAGGAGATGAAAGCCTGTCAGAGAAACTGGATGGCTTATATATATATATATATATCATCTACCAGGAATTTAGATTCTGTCATGATTCTGCCAGACTGGGGGTGATTACAAATGTTCATTTGAAGAGGAAACTATGATCAGTTTTTTTGAAACAACTGTGAAAATGGTAAAGCCGTTCTGTAATTTAGGATACGCTCCAGTGTCTCCATTCCACAATGATGTTTCTTTTTGCGCAAACACCAGTGACATTGTAAAAATAATAATTAATAATAATAATAATCGTGGTGCTTTAGATTTTTAAAGAATTGAATGATAATTTAAATGATGAAATCTGATCACCCCCCCATCCCCCCACCCCTTTCCCAATTACACTCCCAACAGTCTTTGGCAGCCATTTGGCCGAATGGAATCAGAGTTTCTATTGCATTTTCAGCACTGCAGTCGTTACCAAACTGTCACATCAACTAAAAACAAAGGTCTGCTGCTGCTTCTCATGGGAAAACAAATGCTGGCGTTGTCTCATGCCATTATATGAAATCAAACCCAGGTCTCCCTATAGCGCTGCGCACGTGACGTGTGATTGAGGCCCGATCATACAAACCGGCTGTGAACGGGTGCAGCTCTTTGAGTGCTTTCCCTCAATGTTGCTGCGGATTGTCCGCCATTCTGCGATCGTGATGTAAACAGACAGGGAGGTCTCCTCATTGATCGCTTGCAAGCTGCTTTTAAACCATCAATACCCTATAAAGCATCACTTAAGACAAGCAACATGTGTCTCCCTGTTGCTTTGTGCTATGGCTGGATCAAGTAGGAGCAGAGGTTTGACACATACACAAAAAACCAGCAGCATAAAGGGTTAATCAGGGTTATCATTTCTGTTTCGACTCTATTATTTATAAGTTTAAATGTAGCTGCGAGCAAACTCTCACTCTCTCCTCTTCTTCTTCTCAGTAATATGTACCGATTGGCAGCTGCAAACATTTTCACAATTCATCTACGACCATTAGAGGTATCTAAGCTTAATTTTCTGTTCTTTTTTTTTTTAAAGGAGAGTCCCAAACAGTGGCCCTTAAGAGGAGCTGCTAATTTACAACTGTAATAAACACAGGACACCAAATAAATTAATAAACACCAAATATCTGTCATAAATGTTCTACAGGAATGCGTGAATTCAAAAATAATGCAGATTTAACCAAATAGCTTGTCCAGTGTTGAGAATATAGACACATTCAAGAAAAATGTAAATGAAACTTTTCTTTCAACTTTGGCAGTTTTAACGATGAGAAGAAAAGGAAAGGAGAGGAGGATTACTGTTTTCCTTTTGATCGCATGCTGATGAAAGTCTGCCTCTATCCTCGGTTCATATTTTCTACGACACGGCCATTGGACTGTAAATGAGCAGGCTACGAAAACAAAGAGACGTTTCTGAAGTCGTTCTCCTGTTTATATGATCTTGAAAGCATTTTCATAAACTGTCAGCGAAAAGTCGGCTTGGTGGTAAATACCAGAGATCTGAAACGCAAAACAATCCCCCCCGCCCTGCCTCCGTGTCTTACTTTCAGGGCAGAAGAGAAAGTAAACAGTCAATCTGTTTTCTGACATTTGCAAGTTGAACGTCCCCCCCCCCCATCTCTGTTTCATATTGATGACTGTTCAATCATTGATTGGTGTCTATCGACGTGTGTGAACTTGTTGGGTTCTTGTACAGAGGCGAACAAATTAGCTCAAGAGGAAACAAAGACTTTTTCTACCAGTCCGCGGTGCTCTCGTTTTTGCCCCCCCCACTCTGTCCTTGACACACTTAACCAAGGCGGACACGCTGACCCCATCAGTTGGTGCTGCACACCTCCCATTGGGGGCTCCAACACCCCGGACCACTACAGCATCTATCACCTGGTCCCATGTGACTCCGTGTGCCCTCCCCGCCCCCCCTCCACGTGCCTTTTGCGGTCCCCTTGACAATTCTCTCTCGTGGAGTGATTAATGCCTGTTTACTTCAGAAAGGCCAAAACCACTTCTCCGGATGGGAGGCAGATACCGTAGAAAAAGGGGAAATGATTCCGGATGGGGAAAAAAGAAATGAAGGGGGGGGGTGAAACAGACGTACAGGTGGCAAACTGGGAGATGCTGCATTGCTGTTTCTGCCAGCGGAGCCTGGCCCATTCAGTAGCTGAGGTGAGAAAGATCAACGGCTCCTGCATAGTTAGAGAAGTCGCCTCTGCAGATTTGAGTCACAGCGAGGGGGGGGGGGGGTCGAAAGAGAGTAAATACTGTTTAATAACTGGAATGAAAGGCCAAGCCTTAAGTGACGTGTGGATGGCAACAGGACAGGCAGCAATTTATTTGAGTGACTGCATTTTAAAGCTTCACAAGCTTCATATTTAACAGCAAAACTCATAATAAGATCAGACGCTCTATTTTATTATTATTATTATTATTTATTATTTATTAATTTGTTTCAAGCAGAATAAAATTTAACAAAACAAACTTATACCTTTTTGCGTACAAGAAAAAAAAAACCAACAAATACGTCCAAAACAACCACCAAAGTTCATGTACACAAAAATAGCAATAATAAATTATATAGTGCATGAAAAGGAGTGGGAAGAAGAAAAACTTATTAAATCCCACCCCCATAATACAACTGCTATTGTTCATGTATTGGACAACCAGCAATGGAAAAGAAAAAAAAAAACAACACAATGAAGATGAAAAAGCAAAACAAACAAAACAATTAAGTAACCCTCATACATAGAATAAATTACAAAATATAACTCTATATATATTGAGCCAGTATAATTAAGCCCCGCCCTCTCTGTACTGCATCAAAATCATGCGTTTGTAAGTAAATTTAAATTTTTGAATATTTTTGCATTGTTTATGTTCAACATGCAAGCTATTCCACAATTTCACCCCACAGATGGTTAAACAAAAACTCTTCCTGGTGGTTCGAACTTTGGGTACTGTAAAATTTCCAAATCCTCTTATGCCATGATGGAACTCTCTTAATGTAAAAAAACATTGTAATGTACTTGGTAGTGAATAGTTAAATGCTTTAAATAAAATTAACAAGGTATGATATTTGACAAGATCATTAAATTTTAATAAATTTGATTGAATAAACAGATTATTAGTATGAGATAAAAATTCAGTTTTGTGTATGATTCTTACTGCTCTTTTTTGTAAGATGACTAATGGGTGTATTGTACACTGATAAGTGTTCCCCCACACTTCAACACAGTAGGTTAGATATGGCAGTACGAGTGAACAATATAAAGTTCTGAGTGCATCATGATCTAAAAATTGCTTAGCTTTATTTATAATTGAGAGGTTTTTTGAAATTTTGGTTTTTATATGTCTGATGTGTGGTTTCCATGTCAACTTGTTATCAATTTTCACTCCTAAAAATGTATATTCAGTAACATATTCCAATTGAACATCGTCTATCTGTATTTGTTTTCCTGGATTACTCTCGTGTTTACCAAATATCATCACTTTTGTTTTATCCACATTTAAAACCAATTTATTACTATCCATCCATTTTTTAATTTTTGTGAGCTCACCATTTACAGTACTCAAAAGTTCACTCTCATTGTCACTACTGTAAAAAATATTTGTGTCATCTGCAAATAATATTAACTTTAGTAACTTAGATACATTGAAAAGATCATTTATATAGATATTGAAAAGTTGAGGACCCAATACTGACCCTTGAGGCACACCACACGAAACAACAAGTTTTTCTGAAATATGTCCTCCCATTTTTACATACTGAGTTCGGCCTGTTAAATAGCTTTTTAACCAATTCCCAGCCATTCCTCTAATTCCATATTTTTCTAATTTCGTGACCAAATTTGAGTGATTTATGGTGTCAAAAGCCTTTTTTAAGTCAATGAATATTCCAACTGCATATTTTTTTGCATCCAGAGCATTTGTTATCTCTGCGACTGCTTGTGTTAGTGCCATTGCTGTAGTCCGTTTGGCTCTAAAACCGTATTGCGCGTCGTTTATTATTTGATGCTTTTCTACAAAATCTTCCAATCGAGAATTAAATAACTTTTCTAGAATTTTTGAAAACTGTGGCAGCAAGGAAATTGGCCTATAGTTTGTAAATTTATGCTTATTTGCATTTTTATATAACGGAATAATTTTTGCTATTTTCATTTTTTGGGGAAAACAGCCAGTTGTAAACGACAGATTACAGATATATGTGAACGGTTTTAAGATATTATTTATAACAGTTTTTATTAATGCCATATCAATATCATGACAGTCTGTGGATCGTTTGCTTTTGCATTTTTTAACAATATGTAATATCTCTTGTTTGGAGACTGATAAAAAAAACAAATCCAGCCGGTTGTAAATAAACATTTTGTTCCATGGGGGGGGGGGATCGATGGTAAGCAGTTCTTTTTCCTTTACGGTTCAGTGAGGATGAACCTTACCCTGGCATGTTTGGATGGAATGCTCTCTGGAATCGGTGAATCTGACGTGCGATTGTGAGAGCGGTTGGGTTGTGCGTGACCTCCTTATGTTTGGCACTGCGTCTAGTTCTGTTGTTGTTTTTGTGGATGTTTGTGCGACGTGCCCAAGAGGGATTGCTGAAATACTACTGGAAGAATAAAAAAAAAGAGACAAGTAGAACAAATACAACAGAATACAGTATCATTTTGTGATCCTTTTATACATTTAACCAGCTGGGGGGCGGGAAAAACCCCCAGAAAGACATGAGATAAGGGTTTAACTCATCAGCGCCATTGATTTATGTTCAGGTGTAATGATTATTAATAATTAGTGTTGAGAATACTGGTATCTGTTATTCACACCTAAAGATGCAGAATCACTACAAACAGTTGTGTGTTTCACCCCCCCATTCCACACAGCGTCCCCTCACCGTGGCTTACTGCTACTAAATCGGCAGCTGTGTATCTTTAGGTCATATTTCGGCTAAGATTATGATGTCTGCTCTGCTCAGATCAGGTCTAGGAAGGTCTGACAGATACTGAGCAGAGTGGAGTTTGATGCTTTCAGCTGGAGGCCACGGAGCGGCCAAACCGAAGCAGCCGAGAAAGATATAAGATGTGTGGATGGAGGGCTGTCTAGTCCGTGGCACAGCAGGGCGCTCACCTTCCTCCAGGCTGCGTGTTGAATTGAGAAGTCAGAGCCATCGGCGGCGGCGGCTGCGCAGGGTCAAGGTCTGGCTTGTGTCAACAACAGTCAAGGTGGATCAGCCCTGGTGGTCTAAAGAGCAGCAGCATGCTAAGATTAGCGTCTCCGCGGTAAGTATAAACAGAATTACCAGTCTAGTTCTGTGTCTTGTAGAAGCTCAGCAAAAATGACATTTTAAGGAATTTGTTTAACGTTCATGTGGCGGATTGCATTTCATTTCTTTCCCTATTTATTTTAGCCAAAAAGCAAACTGTCAGTAAAATGTGTTACATGTAAGATGCATAAAAAAAAAAGCTGGCTTCACTTGAAAACAAAATATTATGAATAAATGAAACATTTCCGACATTGAAACTGGATTTGTTCATTCATCCAGAGAAATTTTGAGTCTGAACCAAAGAGATTGTGCTTTCTTTTTTTTATTTTTATTCAAAACATGATAAATCTGTTGTTTCAGCCATATCACATTAAATAATTTCATTGCTCAGCAACACCCACCCGTCATGCACAAGAAAGGCGGACTGACTGTGTGACTGCCACAATGAAAGACTCCTGGTTGGAGTGTCTTTAGCCGTGTGTGTGTGTGTGTGTGTGTGTGTGTGTGCGTTTTACAGGGTGACTCACAGTGACGGACAGGCAAATCGATATTTTGACTTTGGCCGGGGCTTTTTCTCTTACGAGAGCGGCAATGGTAATGGAAGAAGACTGTAAATAAGTGGAAGGTTCCTGACAAATGAATCCATTAACATTTGCCTGTGTCGGCTGGTGAGCAGATTTGCAGTTTTATGGAGCAGGAAAAAAGAGCTAGTAAATCTGAGGTTGCTGTAAGGGTGAGGAGCTGAGAGCAGGCTGGGGAACACATCTCCCATGATGCAGCACTTTATCTGCCTCCCAAATGGCATCTTTATCTGCTTAAATTAAGTTTTGATTCCTTGCCACATACGGAGCTGCAAATCACTTTTAATACTGATATCAAGAGCGGCAGTAAAGTGTGCCCAAAGCGATGGAAAGCAGCTTTATTGTGTGGCTCATGCTGCCAACGCCACCATTCACTGTGTCTCTGTGGCTCACATTTGTCGAAAAAAAAAAACTAAACCAATGCTTTGTGTGCAAATCATCTTATAGCATTTGTGACCGTTCTCCTTCCTCTCTATTCCTCTCCTGCTTCCTAGGAAACAAGTCAGAGGATGAGGAGGATGGATATCCCCAACGGTGACTTCATTTATAGCTGTGATTAATTTCTAATTCCATTTTCACTCAGCGATGTGTATCTTTAAAATGAGAATGAAGCAGAGGCCTGTGTGTGTGTGTGTGTGTGTGTGTGAGGCTAATAGGAGCAGCCTTTGCTCTGGAAAACATTTGGTTAAAAATGAAGTACTGTAAAGGACAATTATTACAGTTCATCCTCAGAGGGGAATGGAAGCTTCCAACAAACTGCACGGCAATCCATCAAAAGGTGGTCGAGGCATTTCACTAAAATCTAGAATGTCAACCTGCTAGTGGTATAACTGGAAAAGTCAGGGGATCGTAAATCAGTTAAGGCTCAGCGAACCGCGACTTTATCTACAAAGTTTGGTCCGGGCAGGATAAATGGCCGCTCCGGCAAAGGAAGGGCGTCACAAAAGTCACCTGGGAATCATCGTCTGGGAACGAGAACATCCGCAACCAACATTCAATCAGCAATCAGTCAAAAAAGGTTTCGGAGGTATTTCAGAAGATGGCGCTACTGACCGCCATTGCCATTGCTTGCTATTAGCATTGAGAAGCGCCTGCACCGTTAACGTTCACTTGAACTATAGCTTGATCAGTATCAGTGAAGGGTACGCCCTTAAACCCACGAGGAAATGTAAAAAACCCCTCTGACGTCTGAGGAGGACAAAGTTAATTTACATCCTTGTAGATATTACGCTTGGCCGCCGCCGCCGCTCACCTTCCAGCTCCTTCCCCCCGAAATTAACAGCCGCTGACGCTTATCTGTTCTTGAAAAAGACACCAAATGTGGGTGCAGAATATTGAACTTTTCACACTTAATATAATTTAAACTGTGCAAACTTTTCACACTTCCTTTTTTAGGAGGCAATAAAGATGAAATACACAAAGTAAAGCACCTACTCCAATTTAGAAAAGCAAAATGTGACCAAATGTGTAGACAACGTATAAACTATATGCAGATAAAGTTCAATTCGGTCACTCTTCAACCGAAAGCCATGAAACGGACGGGACGTTAAATCCGAGTGGCTTTTTGGTTTGCTGTTCGACCCAGACGCTCGACTTCCAACATCCGAGACGTGGCGATCCTCCTGGGGTTGCTCTACACCAGTGTCAGGTTTCCTGTGAGACTAAAAAATCCACCCCAGCAGCAGTCATGAAGACAAAAAAAAAAATGGATCTTTATATGCTGAGAGTGGAAGCATGTTAACAATCTGGAAATCATTCATGCCTCAGTATATTTCTGTGCTGCATACCTTTCTCTCCTGGTGCACACACACACACACACACACACACCATATCACTTCTTCAAATAAAAAGCTTACACAGGTCAGCGATGATTGTTTCAGGTTGCATGGACGTTTTCTTCTCACTGAAGACATCTTGGCTTTTTTACTCTTTTTACTTTTATTTCGTGGAGCATTTTTTTTTAATTCTCTTTCACACTGTGCAAAGTAATTACCAAATATCTACCATTGTGTGTGTGTGTGTGTGTGTGTGCGTGTGCATGTGGGGGGCTGTTAGGTTAACACTACTATTGATCAGGTTTTGTGACAGACTATTACTCCTCCTAAATAACAATTAGCGTGGCAGAAACAACGGTGTGTGCAGCACCGTGGCCACATAAATGATGTCTTCCTGTTGCAGTTCCTGCGAGTAAGTATTTACGTTCTCAAAAAAAAGGGCCAGAAAACAACACAGCACTTTATTTATGAGTAACTTTACTTCAATAGCTGCGTGTATTTTTACCATATTTTAGAGGAGACAAAAACAGATAGCTACAAACAACTGCAATGTATTTCAGTGTGAAGGATGTGCTTTTTAATTTATTTATTTTTTTAACTTATTTTGCAGTAACTAATTACTTTGCTCTGCGGTCCCTTTAAAAGCATTGTCTCCTGGTCTCCTCCTTAGATTTCAGACGAGGAATGAATTCATTTGCAGAATTTGCAGTTGCACCAAATTGATCAGTTGGATAAATGATCTGAGTGTGTTTGCAGCCTACATATGCCAAATCATCAGCTGACGTGTGACAGTGGGACACGCAGCCTGCTTGAAACCAACCGGCTATGACGCACGCGCATTCACTCCGTAATGTCATAATATATTGGTTGTAGGGGACGTTTCACTGTAACACCTATTAAATCACCATAATGGCCGTTTCAGACATAAAAAAAAAAAATCTTCACTTAAGGCAGAATAGAGGGATCAAAGGAAAGAAAGTTTAACATTCTCATCATTTTCTCTCTCTTTTTATTTTTTATTTTTAGAGCCGTACAAGTCACTACCTCCATGCGCACTGAACCCGCGTGACGTCTCATAAATCACGCGCGCGCCCAGGTAACCATTCCTCGCCGCTGTCCGGGGCAGGATAATTTGTCTTCGTGCCGCTCCTTGCTTGGGGCGCTCTGATTGGCTGAAGGAGCGAGGTAAACCCGCTCCGACGGCTCCTGGTCCCTGATTCGGTCCCGTCAGCGTGGAGCGAACGCGTCGCCGCTCACTCCCTCACGGCTTCCACGCGAGAAAGGTGCGGTAGGGGGGAGCGCGGTGGGGGGACGGGGGACGGACGGACTCACCACCAGAGCGGGATCAGCCTGGAGCGTCAATTTGCCATCAAGACGCGGAATAGAGTCAAAGTGAGCTTCTCGGGAGGACAGCGCGCGGAGAGCGATTTTTGCGCCACACCGTCCCTGACGGGCGGAGATGCCCCCCCGCTGTTCCATAAACGGTCACGGTGTTTTATGACTGCAAAAAATAAAAATAATAATACAGCGCTGGATATATTTTCCGAAAAGCAACATTTTTTTTATTTTAATTATTTGCGCGCTCGGGTTTTTTCGGGCTTGCGCCACAAGTATCCGACGTTCGCGTGCGTCCCCAGCGCAGCTTCTCATCCACCCGGACTTTGGGTCAGAGCGGAGTCGGACTCCGCGTCATGCGCCACCGCGCTGGACGAAGCGACAGAGGCGAAGGGAGCGCGCCGGGCTCCGCTGCTGAGATGCGGACCACGTCCTGGATGTTGCTGCTTCTCCTGGCGAACAACGCGGGGGCTCAAGGTAAATCCCAAAGGTGTTTTAATCTGGGTTAAAGTTCGGAGAACATGTGAGACGGGGACGGGGACGAACTTCTGGACAGAAAGAATGACCTGAATTTTGTTTGATCACACTTTTTTTTTTTTTTAAATGGACAAAATAAATATTATTCGACCCGCCATGTGTAAGAAATCCTTCACCAAAGCAAGGGAGCCTGTAAACAGTTTACTGTGCAACAATAAAATGAAAGCCGTCAATGCTTCTCTGGAAAAAACACATTGGGGAAAAAAAGTCACCGATTTCACGCGACTTTCGAGATATTGAGTCTTTTCAAAACAAAAAAAGAATTTAATTCTGACTCATAGTACAGGAGGTGAAATGTAATATGTACAATATTATCCTATCTAATTAACATTATGAGACATTGGATTGAGCTTGGAGGCGATGTTCCTTCATATGATTTAATAATGATAACGGAGCGAAACCTTTGGGCCATCTTTTCTTCTGCAGCACTTAATGCAAATGATGCTGTTAACTATTGGTTCTTGAGTGGCGGCATTTTAGGCCTGTGCTATTTGTATTATTAGGATACTTTTGTTTTTTGTGTTCCACCTCACTGAGCGTATATTTGTTTTAACTTCCTGTGGGTTCTCAGAACTTTCCTCTTTTTAGAGCAGCGTTGTCTGCTGAAAGATGTTAAAAACCACTTACTGTCATCTATGGAGAGCGCTTAGTGCCACAAAGCACCTGAAGCTATTTACTTCATCTGCTCTCCTCTGAGTGGGATTGTCTGTCAAACAAAAGGCAGCTACAGGAAGGGAACCCATCAGTGCGAAGGTGAATCTCCAGAATGTGTTTGTGCATGTTCTTTAAGCGCCACGGCACGTCTGTGCCCCTGAAACTAAGGTAGGTGGTCCACGTGCACATTTGGGAGTGCGCACGATGAAATGTTGGCCGCTGACCAGCTATATAAGTCCCAGCAGCAGTTTCCAATGGTCAAACTTTTCTTTTTTTTTTTACTTTCCAAAAGTTAAAACTTTGCTTCTCATGCGAGAGCAACGCAAACTTAAATTCGAGGTCCGATCACATCCCCAAGGCTGGGATGATGGTGTGTGAGAAGCCTTATCTAGCTGCTGCAGACCTTCATCTCTCTCCTACATAGTTAATGAGCCAAAAGAGCAAGAGGAGGAATGAAAAACAGCCCTGGTCTGGTTTCTGAAGGAAGGGCAGGGATGACATCATATCCCGCCCCCACCCCCCACCCCTGCCCCTTTAGGAAGCTTGTGTCATTGGCGAGATGGGAATACGGACAAGGTTCTTCTCCGTCCATTAGGAAGTCGATATGATCGGCGAAACGTTGCTATTTTAGGGAGCAGATGAGCTCTATATGTTTCCAAATCACTGGAGAGTCTCTTCTTCAGTGCAAAACTACTGGTGATCAGTGTCTCACTTACCCGGGCACGCCTCCCAACGCCATTCCACTCCTGTGCGTCCTGTTACAGGGTGTCCCGGTGAACACATTTTCCAATAGTTTTTCCCATCTCGCTTTCGCTGTTTTACCGTTTAACTCCTGCCATTGCCTCGGAGAGGGTTCTCAACCCGTCAACGGGCAAAGACGCGAGCCCTGGGAAATGGGAACGCTCATTAACCTGCTGAACTCGCCGCCACGGAGACAGGCTGAGACGGATATAAGCTCGGCGCTGCCAGAGAGAGGCAGATGAGAGCTCTGATTGGAGAAACCTCGGTGCAAGAGTGGCTATATAGACCGCTGGCGTCCATGTCCGAGGTTGTCATGGGAATATGCTGAATAAGTGGGGGGGGGGGAAGCAAAAATAGGTGTCTTTCTGTTTTGTTTTTGGTGGTGAATCTGAAATAATATTTCTTTTAAGTGAAGCAGACTGACCAATGGTAGGAGCCTAAAGCCGCACGCGTTCTCAGTTCCGTCCGTTTCATCTTCATCGATTTCAGGTTTCAAGCTGAAAGATCGGATCTTCGAACTCTTCAGAATTCAAGCATCCGAACTTAAGATTTTCTATAGAGAGAGAGAGAGAGAGAGAGAGAGAGCGAGAGAGACGTTATTGAAAAGTCTTTCCATGGCTGCTTTCCGTTGTGTTTTCAGGGCTGAAGTCAAACTGTCCTTAACACTGACATGCATTCACTGTCTCTGTCTCAGGCCGTGGATTTTTTTTTAGACCTCCAGTCCGACCCAGGGCGCTGGCCTCCCTGGGATTAGCTCGTTTTTTCCCCCCACAATGCCGCTCTCTGTTTCTGCCTCGGCCTCTGCCATTTCTCTACCTTGTGATCGCGTCTCCTCTGAGGGTTGTTTCTGACATGAAACTTGAGCGGCTCTTTAGTACACGCTGCTTCTAAAACCTTGTGATTCACGGCGCAGTGAGAAGCTGCTGTTTTGTTTTGTACTGTGACCCCCCCCCCCCCCGCCCCCCTTCTGGCTGATCTGAACGCAGCTTTGAGAACACAGGTAAAAACGAACTATTATTCCCATCGCTATTATTCCAACAAGCCCCCCCCCCCCCCCCGCACGTGGCCTGACAACCGGCTCCTTGTGAGGCACTGGGATTACAGCCGCAGCGGTCATTCGGCGTGCGCACAATGAGCGCATTGTGTGGAAGAAGCCGTACCTGCGCGTTACCTTCCGTCGTAGGCTTCTGCCATAAGTTGGCGATGTGGTACAGTTACCGCCCAGTGGTTTTACGCAATTGAGGGAAATTAAGATTCAGTAACGCACTCCCCCCCCTCGGAGTATGGTGAAGGAGGGGGGGGGGAGGGGGGGGGGGTGCATTGTATACGTTTTTTTGTGAAGGAACAAAACATACATGTATATAGCATACACGGTTGCTGTTCTGGGCCTGCAGACTCTGCTGCATTCAAACTGGAGGACAGCTTTTTATGTATCACTGGAGGGTCTCCAGAAATGCCTCAAATGTTAGGATTATTCATGGATTTATTTATTTTTACTTTTATTATATTTGAGTCTAATTCAATAAACACAGTCAAATATTAACAGATTAATTTCATCTCATCAGTCTTTTTATGCTCACAATTTTAATTGATGTTGCGAACAAAATGTGAGCTTCTGCCCTCGTTGTGAAGAATTAAACAAAGCAGAAAATATAACTTCAGAATCAGCACGGTTCCTGATGTTTGGATGTTTGTTCCCAAACATCAGGGAGGCTGTTCTCTTGTCTCTCCTACCTGGTTATCCTCTATGACCCGCCTGGTAGAAGCATCCCCACTCCAGTAAAGAAAACCCTTTAAGTTTCCCCGAACCAGGTTTCTGCATCTTCCTCATTTTACATTTTTTGTAAAAATCTCTGTCATATTAGGTTCATTGAAACTTGAGCTTTGCAAAATCAATTTGACTGCCGTGGAGTGTGATAATGATTCCAGATTCCTGTATCATCGCTCTCCTCTCCCCTCCTTCCAGATAGGTACAGGCAGGAAAAAGAGGTGTCGGCGTAAAACAGCGTGGAGCCGGTGAACTCAAGGACGAAAAAGGAGGCGAGCGGGACAGACAGATTAGTGGCGAGGAGTGGAGGAGAGCGAGGGAGCTGGAGGCGCATGTGGAGAGAGAGAGAGAGAGAGAAGGGTGAAAGGCAGATATGAAGAGAGGACAGGAGCAGACATGGGAGGAGAGTGTGTCATTAATCACCCTTTGTGACATTCAACTACAGGGAAGCTTCACCGCGCAGCGTTCACTTCTATTAGCAGTCCATTAGCCGAGCTCGGCACAAGTAGCAACACTTGACGGGCAGGCCTGTGCCAGAACGGCTGACCTGTGTCTCCACGATGTATATGGCACAACATAGATTGTGTATATATGTGCGTTTTTACTTTTTTTTTATTTAAGAGTAGGTTAATTCAAATTACACAGCAGGCCGTATATTATTCTAAATGTATTGTAGAAAGTTTGTCTTTTCAGGCTTTGGACAGCGAAATGAAAATAATTGCATAATGAGTGTGAAGATGATGATGATGATGATGATGATGATGATGATGGTATTGGTGGTGACCTGCTTCTCCTCTGCCAGAAAATGACTCTTCAATGCTGAGATGTCGGATGCATTAGAGGCCCGACCATTTCTCATTCACTGGCTCGTTGGCCTCTTACTACGCAAAGAGCTCTGTGATTACAGGATCCCAGCCAAAGGGGAAGGGGCGGCGTGGACCGCTGTCCCCGCTCTTGATCTGCACTCCATTTATGATTAGAGATCAGAGCCGACAGTCAGGAAATCAAGAGGGCAAGGGGTGGAGGGGAGAGAGAGAGGTGATTACGAGTTAAGTGGCCCTCCTCATGCAGCAGGGCTGACGACGACGACGGGGGAACACCACAAGAGAGCTTTAAAGACACACTCCATTCCTGCCCTTTAATTAGGCTGCGTGGCATTTTTGGGTTCCAAACTGGAGAGCAGTGTAAGGACGTGTAATTTAAAATGCAGGTAAACATCAGTGTGAGTAACTAAAACAGTGCATGAAAAGAACTTCAGAATCCAGAATGCGTGGCTGCATTCTTTCTTTTACATCCTCTCGTCCTGATAAAACCGCATATATATATATATAAGTACGTGTGTGTAGTAGTTGCGTGGTAATCGCCTGCATCTCACCATAATGTTAAGTTGATGGAATCCTGAATGCCCTGTACTGTTGCCATACGTGCTATTCTGCTTAGCAAAGATGATTACCCGAGTCGGGGGGGGGGGGATGCTGGCGCTCTTATGCATGTGCACGGACTATAAAAACCTCAAAGTGCTGATGTCCAGTAAAAGGCCAAGTCAGTGGGATTGCTGTTATTTCCCCCGATGCCCTCTAACGGCGTTCCCCGCAGGCTCAGTTCCCCGGCCCAGCATGGAGCCCAGAACAGCTTTGGTAGCGACTCTATAGCGAGCAGCAGCGCTAACACGGCACAGAGAGATGAGAGGATCTCTGACTGTGGGTCAAGCCAAACATGCCCTGCATGCAGGTGGGAGATAATCCGGGGTTAGCTCAGTTGCTGCAAGAAGCAGCTCCGCAAGCGAGGGGGGGAAATGCACCTTTAAATTCCTCCATTCTCAATTCCGTAAGCTACGGCAGCTGCAGGCAGCAGCACTTTAGCAGGGAGACTGGAAGCAGGAGGGCGTAGTGAAACTGGTTTTGAGGCACCGTTAGCTGGATTTAGTATTTATCTGACATTCATATCCAATCATATCGAAAATTGGTTCTAATTATCTCACCCGGAGCTTCAGTCCGACTAGAAATCTCGTGAAACTAAATGAATCTCAGGATTCAAATCGCTTCAAACTGTTTAAATTACATTTCATTGAAAAAAATAAGCCTTTTCCATGTATCCATCCATCCATGCATACATCCATCAATCCATCCATCCATCCATGCATCTTCCACTGCTTAGTCCGGTAAATCAAGAGCCTCGCCTTTTCGGCTCAGCTCCGATGCGACGACTGCATCACGGCAGCTGCTGCACCGATCCGTCTGTCAATGCCACGCTCCGTCCTTCCCTCACTCGTGAACAAACAAGACCCCAAGATACTCGAACCCCTCCACTTCAGGCAAAGACTCCGCACCGACCCGGAGAGGGCGGGCCGCAGTTTTCCGCTCAACAGGCCCAGTAGACGCTGGAGGTCCACCCAGAGATGAAACCCTGTGGTCCCCAAACCAGACCCCCCCCCCCCCCCCTCCGGCCTCTGAGGGGGGGGGGGGGGGGATATGTCAATGATTCGATTTGTTTTTCGACCGGCAGACTTAAAGCCGTGCCTTCATTTTGGTTCTCAGATCTGTCACCTCTTCGCTTCGTGACAAGGGCTGGTGGTTTCCAGACGCTGTGCTAATGTCTAGTCGGGGAGGGTTGTGGTCTATGTATGTCAGCAGAATAGAGAGGGGGGGGGGGGGGGTGCAGGTCCCAGGTGAAACTTGAGAGCAGGAGCCCCACGCTTCCCATTTCCTGTCTCCACTCTATCAGCATCTTTCTCTCTGTTATTTCGGCTCTCTTAAAACATCCGATGAAAGCCTTGCCACAGATAAATGTTTGCGTCTCGCTGTTTTTATGGCCTCAAATGAGGAACTTTATCCTTCCGCCCCCTTTCTTCAGCCCCCCCCCCCCTCTCCTTTTTTGCTCCATTCCTGGCATCGGCTTTGAAAGGCCACAAGAGAAGTTACAGCCTCTGGTTTACATTACATTTACTTAGAGATGTGCCTTAAAGGGCAATGCTTGTTCTTCTGAAGGAATTACATTTTCATACAACTGCAAGGTCAGGATGAGTTTCTGGCCCATGCCGGAGCGGCTGTGAGCTTTGTGAGAAGTAATTATTTCCAACTGTAGATTCATTCAGGATGAATGAGATGAGCTTTTGAAAAGAAAATCATAGTTGTGTCCTTCACCTCCTCGAAACTCCTACAATATTTTTGTTCTTATTTCCTAACCCAAATCATTTAGTGGGTTTTTCTAAGCTTTTGGTCCGAGTTGTGCACGTGCGCGCGCGAGCGTGTGCTGTTTATCTGCGTATGCTGACAGAACGTGTATATGCGTGTGTGTGCGCCCGTGTGTTTATTCAATAATAACAGAGTCAGAGAAAGTCTGTTTCAGATCAATCCTGTGTGAAAACCAGACCGTTCATCCCCGGGAAATCAATCTTTCTCATAATTCCCCCTCATTTTTCTTCCATCTGTTATCTACAGAGCTGCCAAACAAACTTTAAAAAGAAAAAAAAAGAGCAGGCCGTTACCAGAGGGCAGAATTAAACGTGCGTCAGAATGCCAGCCTGTAAATTTGTTGTTTTTACCGAGTTAAATGAGGTGCTAAATTAAAGCTTCGGCGTTGGCGTGCACCCCGCCTGCCGCTGTCCTTGCACTCCCGTTGACAGAGAAGAGTCAAAATGTGCATTAATAGTGAGGGATAAAAAAAACTAAAATACAGGACGTGTTTAGCTGTTGGTGTGTGATGAATGGGGCTTTTGTATCTGCCCTTTACGAGTCTCAGCAAACGCTGTGGAATTCATCGGCAGCCTCCCCAAAAATCTTTCCTTTCCACAGTCACGCCTGAGAACGAGAGCCCGAGCGCGGCGTCGCCGCTGGCCGCCGAGCTCCCGGCGTTTCCAACTCCCTACTGTGTGACCTCTTTTCTTCAATTTTGGGCTCCGTTGTTGCATTTTGGGCTCACAACTCCAGATCGCTGTTGGGTGGTCGCCGCTTTCCTGTGTTTGTACAGTGTGACCGTGTGTGTGTGTGTGTGTGTCATACCTTCCATGATCAGCCCCGGGTGACCCAAGTACTATCAGGCAGTGTTGAACGAGGCCAAGTTCGGGGGCCCTCATTTAAATGGTGCCCAGACAGAAACCCCACGGTGAAGCGTTACTTTATGACTTCAGCGTGCAAAGCACGTTGTCGCTTCACTTCTTGCTCGCCAGATAAATTCTGGTGCAAACTTCTTCTTCTTCTACTTTAATTTGAGAACGAAAAAACACAGCTAAACTGAATTATAGGCTTCCACAAGGAGGAAGTGTTGACTTTGATTAGTGTTCGTTCAGTTCATGAATGCTCATGGAGATGAGGCTGATTAGAGCAGAATGCGGCGTGTGCAGCGCTGAAAGTTCACTCCTGTAAATGTCAGGATCATTAATGAGCTCGTCGTGTCGGTCTCCGCCGGGCCGGCACCATTTTCACCATCAACATACGGGATTGAATTCACAGCATTCCTGTGTTGCGGTCGTCATCGACTGAAGGTCGACTTTCTTTAATATACGCTGGGAGTCGCGTGATGCAACACAACATCGTCTCCTGGGGATCCTCGTCTGTAGCGTTACATTGGGGCCCCCGCAGGGACCTCGCCAAGCAGTCTGCAGCAGCGGGGGAATCAATGGATGCCGTTGTGACGATAGCGCTGAAATGCTAGAGAGATAAAAACGGATGCAGGAATTTCCCGAACAACGTCGGATGTCTGAATCGGCCCTGAATTAATTTATCTGGCATGAAAACATCGAGCAGACCTGAAAACATCGAGCAGACCTCACAGGTCAGGAAAAGCCCCCCCCCCCGTATTCACTTCAGTTTCTGTATTTGCAGAAATGTAGTTCATTGGGATCGCACAGACCTGCCAATTTGCTCCCTGAAAGATGATCTGGTTCCTCCTCTGCACACAAAAGTTAAGTCGATGGAAAAACATGATCTCCGCTTGGGGAAGAAAAAAAAAATGGTCGAGCTTAACGTTACGACGGGCTTGTTTCTCTAATTCCAGACCTCTATAAACTATGAGCCCCCATACAGTACGCCAGCTGCACCAGAGTCAGCACGCCGACCGTAAACTGATACGCCATAATGGCTTGCTGCAGATATGCTGGAGCATGTGCAGCGGAAACCGTTAATTCAGTGGCGACGCCGTGCGCATGGGTTCCCATGGCTTTCAGGCTGACGCGAGGTAAGCCGATCCAGCAGGTAGATGCAGCACGGGCTCACTGCAAGGGGGGGGGTTGCAAGTCATTCGTCCTGATGGGTTTCCTTTAGTAGCTTCTTGAGACGGTGGTGGAGACGAGGAATGGACGGAGACGGATGCAGGCTGGACGGAGACGGATGCAGCGTTTGCTTGGCTCTTTTACCCGCAGGATGAACAGCCTGGCGAGCGTTCGCCGCTCAGACGCGTCAGCCCACAGCTATTCTGGTTTGCTTTGTGTGGCTTTGTGCTCGTGGAAAAGAGGCAGAAATCCGGTGGCGAACGCAAAGTCGAACAAACCGACATGCTGTAAAGGATCAGGCAGCTTCGGGAATTACCGACTTGCATATTTCAAGCTGCAATTTAATGGGGGGGGGGGGGGGGGGGTAATCTGAACCGTATCGCATTTGCTTTTATGTGGAACACAAGATACCAATGCAAACCTGGTTTTATTTTTGAGCAGTCGGATGGTTCCATTTTGGGGACAATGGCGTGTTTGCACTGTGGATTCCATTTTTTTTTTTTTTTCGGTGCTCTTTTACAGTATTTGGTTTTAGTAAGAACGCGTCAAAGTCCAAGGAGTTCTGGCGGCCACTGTTAACACTGCACTCTGTCTGAAGTAAGTTGCCACGGAGTCAAATGGATTGGTCGAAGCAGTTCCGACACGCAGGCAGCGAACGAGGCCCGGATGGGCGGGAGGGCCAACGCGATCAGGCCTTTGATGGATGCGTTTCAAATAGCGGATGTCACTGTCCAACATCCGTCAGCGGTTAAAGGGCTTCCCTACTCAGCCTGTCACATCCAACTCTGCTCTTCGTCTCTAATCTCCTTTCCCTTTGGCTCCCTCTCTTATCCTGTCAGAAAAAAAAAAGCTGAGTCGAATGAGGAAGAGGAAGAAGAAGAAAAAAACAGCCGACAAAGATAGTTATTTGTTCCTGGTTGCCCCCCCACCCCCGTTACACGATCTGTGTCCTGCATCCGGGTGGTCTCTGGGGAGTTGGGCTGACATTTTAATTCAATCGGCTTCAAACAGAAATAATGACCCCCCCCCTCCTAAAACTCACCCATCTCACTTCATTGATGCGATTACGAACTGAGCTGCATGAGCCATCTCGTTGTGATTTGATGTGTTTACACGAGAGGGGGGGTGTGTTACGTGGACGCCGTCCCCCCCCCCACCTCGTCCTCCTCCTGCTGCCCATTTAGCTACTGGAGAAAAGGAGCTGCTGTGAGATGTAATTTATTTGTCATCTCTGGGAGAGCGTTATAATGATTCTCTAACTAGCATTGCGGTCGACTCCTCCCTGGTTCTATTCCCTGACGGCGAGTGTCTCCATCACGGGCGGAGCAACGGCAGCGACGCCTCTGCTCGGGCGAAAGGGCAAACGAGGGTGCATCTTTGCGTGTGAGGAGGGGAGGTGTTGCGTCTGCCGTATATGCAGATCGGAAAAGTTCAAGTTTTTCCTTCGTTGCAGTGTAACGCAGCATTTTACGCTCCGTAATATGAGTCCATTGAAGTTTGCTAATAACATATAGTTTAAAATATCATAAAGATGTTCTGTTTTTCATATTATGTCAAAATAACCTACACACGCAAGAGGGAAATTACCAAGGAGTTGTGCAGTATTTTATTTTATTTTTAAAGATAAATGGATTATTTAAAAGCCCTTTTGTGCAGCAGCCCAAAGCCATTCGTAGAAACGGGAACCGGGGTAAGTAGTTTTTGAGTGATTGCATCCGCAATCAGTCTCTGGGATTGCACAAGACTTTTCAAAAGAGGGGAATCGAATCATTTGTTTCCCGCTTGATATTTCTAAGTACCCTTCCCACCGCTCGGCTTTCTACATCCCATAACTGCAGCATTCATTGGCTGACTGGTTTGACTGATGGCCACGCTTGCCTTCTCAGCCTGCAGCACTCTGTTTTATTGGGCGCACCATTATGCAGCAGTGTTTGTGTGACCCTTGTTTATCCCAGCAACATGCCACTTGTTATCTCCAGCAGCAAATGGAAACGTCTTTACCAATTCTCATCTGTTCTCTGGCCCACTTCCTGCTTGCCGCTCGGTGCGCAGCCATTTAGCGCGAGGGTCATGGTTGTAATTGACAGCCGCCACTAAACAAATTTGCCCGGCTCGGCGGTAGACCGACCCCCCCCCCCCCCCTCCTGCTACTCTAATCTAACTAATGCACCCATGTGTGTGTGCTGGAAAGTGAATTAAGCGTAGAAAACTCAATACCTGATCCATATGGCAGGGATGCCTGTGTGCACATTAGCAGTTTCTCTGCAGCCTCTGTAATTGTATTACACAAGTTGGCTGCTCTAACGATCAGGCCTTACACACACTTACACACTTACACACTCTCTCGCTGCTGCCGTTAATCGTTGCCTTTGCTGCCCCCCCCGGAGGCACCCAGTCGGCCACGGACGGGAGCGATGGAGAAGGACGAGGAGGCGAGGAGGCGAGTAGCACAGCGCTCCCTCAAGGCCGACATGATGAGATGAAACCGGCGTCCGTGCCCGGGCGCAGCGTGAGAGCTCGCCAACTGGAATACTGAGCTGCATCGTTTGTTTTCAGAGCTCTGTTGTCATGTTCCTCTTGGCCTTTTAATTAGCGCCTTTTCGAGCGCTCCCGCTGTGCGGCCCTGGTTGTGTACGTGTGCTTTTCTTTTTCTTTTTGCATATCCCCCCACCGCGCCTGCTTTCTGTGTACTTTAAACAGGCCCCTCCTCTTGCCAGAGACCACGGCGTGATAAGATGAGTTGACACTTTGACCTTTAGAGAGACTCTTCTGATAATTTCAGAATAAACAGATCCAGCAGCTGTAAAAGTAATGAACAATATATTTTATCATGACAATTTTCCTCCTTGGATACTTTTTCTTTTTTGTATCGTCTTTATCCCTCAGGGCTTGAGGAGGAGGAGAACAAAGGGCCTGAGAGGGGTACGGAAGTGTCTGCTGCGCTGATTTGCTGTATGTTGCTATGCAGGCAACCATTCGCTGTGGCCGCACTAATGGAGACTTCAGTTTGAATCCAGAGAGGAGCTCTTTAAGATTTTATTCCTCCTAACAGGCTGATTTATAATGATGAGCCCCAGAGTCTTTCCACCGCAACAGGACATCACAAGGAACCCTGGGAAGTGAGGGAACTATATATAGACATGCAGGCTGTAGGGATGCTCCACAGGCATGGGAGAATCCGCTAGACGGACGGTGAAGGATGGCCTCCGTGCATAACTCGGTTCAAGGCTGACACTATATAGATGTACTGTGTTGTAGGAATGGCCTCCTTGACCTCCACTGTTCCCAACGCCGAGCGTCCGGAGATGCGCCAACCTGCCAGGTGACACCCGGCGATTCCACATCTGAAGACACGACTAGCTTGTGTGCATGTTGGGGGAGGTCGTCAGATATGGCTTTGCTTCCTGTTCGTTCACCTCCATGTGCGTGAAGGTTCATGTTTATTTGTGTGTGTGTGTGCGCATGACAGGCGAGGAGGAGGGAAGCGATAGGATGGGTAGTTTTATCAGGCTTATCTGAAAAGGTCGCTCCATCATTGCCGGACTGCACTTCCTCCAGTCGCCGTGAGGCAAACCGAACTCAGAGGGGCGGAAAAGGGGTCGAAAGGGATTGGGACTGAGAGGAATTTGCAAAATTTGCAAGGGTAAAAGTCCAACTTATCAAACTATTTGGATTTGCCACAAACACATGCACACACACACTCCAGAAAGGCAATGGTAATACACAAGAAAAAAAAACGTGAGTCTGTAAAAAGTGTGGATTTTTGGAAGAACAATTACCACTGGAGCCAAAAAAAAAAAAAAAAGGTGTGGAGAGAGGGGGCTCATCTCCCTGTGCGACACTAATCCTACTGGTTCGACTGGTTTCCCCTCCACCTCCCATCATCCCTCAGCAGGTATTTCTCTTCTCCTCTGCCAAAGCTCTTCTCTGTCATCCATTCATCCCCCCCCCCCCCCCCCCACACACACACACACACACACTCAACCGCCTCTCTTCGGGCTCTCTGTTTGTTTTCCCTGTTGTGTCTCGGTGACATTAGCTACTCTAATCCAATTGGAAGAGCCTCCGACCTGAAGCCGGGTTCTGTGGGGTGGAGGCACGTCCACGGGGATTGCATGGATTCCTAATTAAGATCGTTAAAGCTTGTATCAATGCTTGTTCAGTTTCACCCTGACATGGAGGCACAGCTCCTGGTGTCAAACTTCACCAATTCCTGCAACGCACACACACACATGGAAGTTAACAATGTGTTGCACTTGGGGAAAGTGCAATTAAATCTGAGGATTTGTTTGATTCTTCCTTTGAATTGAATGATGAGGTGATCAGGGTTTTAAAACAGGTCCTCAGGTGTGTGTACGTATGTGTCGGTGCGTGCGTGCGCATGTGTGTGTGAATCTGCCCTTAGACGCTAACTGGCCTTGACAGCAACAATGTGGCCTTTCACAGCCCTCACACACCTCTGAGACGCCTGCACACACACACACACGCACACGCACACACACACGTGTTTAAACTTAGATCACGATGACTGTATTAGTTTAGATAAATAGCAAAATAAAAGCCCATTCTAGGCGACTGCCGAACCAGGCGAGGTTCTGTGGTGCGGCCTGCCGACGGACTTGCCATCATTGACATTGCTGCTAATTTCGGTGACACATTTAGCAAAACATGGCCAGCTGTGTGTGAAAGAAATGCATGAAGTCAGTGTTTCCATCTGATTTCTTTTTTTGATTGCCTTCCTACATTTCAACAGCTTACAAACGCAGACGGTTCTACCAAACGACCTTCTTTAATGCTGCACGTGTGTACGTGTGAAGAGATCTGGCTGCCATGACGACTGACGCTGTTTCCAGATGTACGTCAGCCCCGGGAACATAAATCCCCTCAACTTCATCGTTGTTTATTCTGGGCAGGCTCCCATGGACTTGTTAGCATTAATTAGCATTACCCCTGCAATGATGTGCTCGCATTATGCTGCCGTGTGCAGAGGGACAGAACTTGACTAAGGGGAATGTCTGTCCCCGGGGCTGTGAGGCCTTGTGTGCACAATAATGAGAAAATATGAGCGAGTAATCGTGCAACTGACCTTGGGTAAAAAAAAAAAGTGTGCCAATTCGCTAAATAGGGACACAGGCTGACAATTTCATGTGAAATCAAAAGACAAACTCTTTCCTTTTCCATTCACGTCCCCTGAAAGCCAACAAGACGCCGGTAGTTACTCTGTCTCTTCTGACGCTCTCGCGTTAAGCATCCTGATTCTGAAGATGAATAGTACTCTGGGACGAGGGAGAGCTAAATGCATCCGGTAATTCCCCCCCCCCCCCCCCCCAGAACATGAGCCTGTGTTTAGGCGACTGCTCGAGCTAAGGATGTGGGCAGTGGCGGCGCGGCCTCTCTGGTGCCTCGCTGGCCGCTTCCTCTGCGTCTTTGCCACATGGACGCCGGGCCATTAAAGCAGTTGTTTGTCTTGCTTCCTCTGTGAGAGACTGCTGTGGTCAGACCTCAGCCAAATGACTAACCTGAAGGTTGACTGGAGCCAGATGAAGAGCTGGACCTATTAGACTTGAGTTTAGGGTGGAGGCCGGTTTCCTGACACAATATTTGTTTTTAGTTTTTATGGTCCCTCAGCCTCTCACTTTTTTTTTAATGAGTGCTGCACCTCCCCACCGGCCTTCCACGATATGCATCTTTTTCGTTCTTGCTTTTTCGTGTAATTCATCCTGAACTTCCTGTGGCTTAAGACGAAACGGCGCCAGGATAGGGAGAGTCTCTTCAATCTTGTATAATGGTTATGGTAAAAAAAAAAAAGGCTCCATTTATCGCGACATCAGCACTTATTTTTCACAATTTGTTTGTTTTCTTAAATATATTTCAAGAGTTGCTAGGAAGGAACACAAAGCACAATTAAAACATAAATCTATGGGCTTCTCATACCACTCAAATTTTCCTCGGATGGCGGGGGGGGGGGAGGTTTCAAATTAAAAACACCTGTCAGATTCGAATAATCAATACAATGGAAATTATCCAAATGATTTATTCTTTCTGTGCGGCCCGCTAACAAATGTCTCACGGACAGTTACCGGTCTAAGTGCAGTGGCCGTAACTCGGATAGTACCTGTACTTCAATGGGTGCCCGATGGAGCGCTGACGATCGTTGAAAAAGGTTCTTTAAAGAATGTATAAAATCCCAGGAATTTTGATTTATCATTTCATCATAATTAGAAAATCTAATTTTCTCAAGCACGAAATCGAGTCAGCAGCAGCCTGCCTGCCTGCCTGCACCCGGCGCGGTCCAAGGGCTTTCTCACTGGAGTGCTTTGCTTTGATAGTCGGACCTGTTTACCGCGCCGTGTCCTGGGGCCCAACTTTTCTCGGCTCACCCTCAAATGAAGTGCGGGAAATATATTCAACACAGCTGTGCTTACACTGAGGGCTGGGCAGGCCGCCGCCCTTTCAGGTGTGGAGCATGACTCGCCTCTGATGCCGTCCTCAGTGAGCCTCTGCATCTATTAAGATGTTTACTTGGATAGGAAAATAAATCCCTCCCCAAGTGGTGAGGGGTGGGAATGTAAAGAGAGTGGGCTGGGTGGAGATAAAAGCTTTTTTTTTTTTTTAACAGGTAGGAAAGCAACCAGCCCAGTGGCTGCTGGGGAATATATAGCAGGAGCTTCACGGCGAATCAAAGGTAGCGGCAGTCTGAAGACTCCAGCGGGCTGTCCTTCAGTCAATCCACGCCGTTTCCCTCCATGAATCTTACATTAAAGAATGTAAATACTGTACGTTCACGCCTTCGCCAGATGTCTTTTGCTGCCTTGATGGGCCGTCCCAGTTGCGCAGCATTCCCTCATCCTGGATGCCTTTCTCTCTGCAAGATTCATGTGTGATGGGGGAAATGTTCAGCATCTTATCTTTATCTCACTCTGTCAGGATTTCTCTCAACCTGCTTTGTTGCTACAGCCAGTTTACTGTGTAAGTGTGTGTGTGTGAGTGTGTGTGTGTGTGTGTGTCTCAGCACAACAGAGGCTGCAATAGGAGCGGCACATGGACACTGCCGTGTAACGGATAGACGGCGCAGCTCGCTTTTCTTTTCTTTTCGCAGGAACAGATTTGAGGGGATTGTAGGACCACGCGTTATTATTATCAGCCTATTCTTAATTCATGAGCGTGCACCTCGCAGGTTATTGGATATGCGTGCGAGCCCATTGTTTAAGGATTCGTAGTGTGGCAGCCGCTGTTCTTACGCTCTATCCTGGTCTTGCTCACACCAGGTCAAACCCCAAATGTGCACAAAAATATGCCTTAACACAACATGAAAAGCACATACCACTGCTGGGGTACAGTATGCGCCCCTGTTGCCATCATGATGCATGCAGGCTGCACAATTTGCATGTTGTCTCATTGATGCAAATCACATTCTAAAAAAAATAAAAATAAAAATCTTCTGATTTGTATTTCTTCCCATTTTTTTTCCTTCTACCATTCAAAATATTTCCAAGTTACATGAGGTTGTGCTCAACTTTATTGCCATTACACACGTAACTCTACAGTTTAGCATCTAAACCAGAAGCGCGGTGGCGAGACAGAAATGTGCCAAAGATTTAGAGTTGTTAAAAAATAACTTGACGAGAGACATGGAAAGTCATGAGCAAGCAGAGTGCAGGAACGTGTTGTTGGTGTAGCCATGGTGCCCGCTGTGTTTCTGGCACCCAGCTGGCCCCCGGTTTGCATGAGCATCCTGCCCCCCTTCTGTTTCTCTGGCCCTCCCAATGTTTCTCCATATTTCCACAAGTTCTTTCTGTCCAAGCTTTGCCCGGTGTGAGTTCTGGCATCCTGTCCCTGCCCCTGCCCTCCCCCCCCCCAGCTCAGTGGCCTGGCTGCCCAGCAGGGGCAGCCTGTTCACCTACGGGGCAGCTGACATGCCTGCTAGCCTCATTCATCAGACGTGGGGGAGAGGGGGTGTGCTTTGAGGACCAACAGTGGAACGAGCGAGGGTGGGTGCTTTATGGGCCTTGTTGTTGACTTTATTGGACGAGTTATGAAATGCTTTCAACGGTTACTGCAGGAGGGGTCCCCCCCCCCACCACACACACACACACACACAAAAACTGGGGTTGGATGCAAGGAAGCTGAGCAACCAGGAAGTCCAGCGGTAATGTTGTTGACCCAAGGAGGGGGAGCATTCGGGGAGAAAAGCAGAAAGATATATTTACAAAGACCGTGACTCAAATGAGTTTGGGAGAAAATGGCGCATCAGGGAAATGACTACACACACACACACACAGTCTATTGAGTGTCCCAGCAGGGGAAGAGGACACAGCCCTCTGGGCCAGGGGCCAATAAAGGGATCCAAAGTGCAGTGGGGTTCTCCCAGTCCAGGTACAATACGTAGCGGCGCAATAAGGAGCAGTTCAGGCACCGAGCGGCTCAATGGACGACGACAAAATACACGTCGAGTGTATTAACACCAGCAGTGCATGTTGTTTTTTGTGTGTGTCTTATAGTGTGTGTGTCTGTTTTGGCGTACCGCATGCACACAACACTCTTTTCTCAAATCCTCCAGGTCATGCCACTTGTGCTCAGAGTGAAGCTTTCGTGAGCTCGGGCGTTTAATTTTTCAGAAGCTTGTATGCCTTTTAACATAACCTCAGTCTGACCTCGCTGATGTCAGTGTTCCTTTGGCTGATAAGACCAGCCCCCCCCCCCCGCCCTCCCCTTTTTTTCCTTCTTCTTTTCAACCCGGTAAAACACTTCTCAAAGATAAAATCAAGATTAGGAATGGGACTCGCTTCGAGAAGCAACATTAAAGTCGTCACACTTTGCTTTGGGAAATGCGTTTTGCTGGCGTCTGCCATGCTCACCCCTCAGGAGGCCATTCAATGTTTAAATAAATGTTTAAATAAATGTACATTTTAAACACTGTTCTATTCCAGTGATCAAGCAATGATTTCTTTTTTTTTTTTTTTTTTTTACATAATAGTAGCATTTGTAAATCTGCAGCGGTCCCATCGCTATTCTAACTTCCCCGTTGTCCCTTTTGTGTGTGGTGTGAATGCCTTGATGGCTGGAGAGAGAGAGAGAGAGGGAGAGGGAGAAAGATTGAACAGCAAGGTAACTGTAGATGAAATGGGTGGGATGTTACTTTAAAGTTTAAACAGAGAATGAATGATGGCGTTCTGACTTCTCAATCCTGTCTCCATGGAGATCTCATCTACCAAATTCCCATTTACCCCTCATGTCCTACTGGATCGGAGCACAAAGGGAAGGAGGAGGGAAGGATGGAGAAGTCGAGGGA
>NC_090915.1:4775291-4820650 GCF_040956055.1 Brachionichthys hirsutus | reverse complement strand
GGTGATAAAACTACTTTTGAGCCCTGTTTCAAAGCCCCATTCTAAAACTCGTCAATGTGCATGTCTTTCTTTTGGACCAATGGGTGATCGCTGTCCTTTCACAGCTTCTGCAGCCACAGTTGGATCGACACAATTACTTCCATGCCACAAGATGCAGAAAAGCATATGCGTGTGGACAGCAATGTGGCGACAAACACGGGGCTAATATTGCTCCTCAAGATTTGATTTGTTGAGTGAAGGTGCTGTGTGTTTTTTTCATCCTTTCCTCACCACCTCTTTCGCTGCATTACTTGCCACGTCTCAGGTTGCTTAAAGAAATAGATGGTGCTGCGTAATCTACTTATATCCATTGATTCATCTTTTTATTTTTTATTTTATATCTAATTACAGTTTCTTTTGTATCCTTACTCAAGGCTATATCCCTTCACAGAAAGTAAGAAACAGCCTCTCGAATGTTTATCGACTGCATATTCACTTAACAGCCAGTCAGCATCGTTGGTCCAGTATCTCTATCGGGTGTCACCGTTTGGCACGTTTGAATCTCGCACCAATATCTCCCCCCCCTTTTATAGAAGATTGTCAAGAATTCAAATGTTATTATAGATTTTTTTGTGCTTTTTCTAAGATGACAGAACTATCGGAGATCATTGTTTGTTAGAAGAAGGAAAGAATCGTGTGCTGTAGCACAAATAATTGGTGGAGGATTCACAGCAAGGGAAGGTAAACTGAAAGTGACACCGGAGGGGGGGGGCGCACTCGGCATGATGCCTCCTTCCTTTCAGCACTTCAGCTAAAACTACAGACCCTCTACTGTTATACTGAAACACAAGTGCAAAAGCACAGAGCCTTTGGCAGACGCCTATCCCTCCCTCCAATCCCCATTAATCTTTTATACGTAGGGCTAAATATGAGCCAAGCTGACGTGCTGATGCGTCTGTGTCGGGGCGGGGGGGCAGGCCTGTTGAGGTTAAGTGCTCTGATGTCTGCGACTCAGGGGATGCGGAGAGACGAAAGGCGGCGGCTTGTGTTCTGGGGGAAATTGAGGGTGGGAGAGGAGGAGGCAATAGGGCAACTGAAAGATCATCCCAGGAGGGGAGACCTCCAAGCTGTTGCAGGGTTTTAAAGAGTTTCGCCCTAATGCCCTACAGGTGCATGTTCACGCAGATATACGTGACCCTCAAAGAAAAGCTCGTCCACCCAAGACATCCCTCGGAACAAATTCTGGTTGTAAGTCGATGCACTTTCTCTACATTCTTACCGATGTAGATTTTTAGGCTGCAGAACTTGATCCATTCTTCTGTTGTTTGTGAAGGGAACGGAAGTGTGGCTTCCTCTTGCGTTGTCTCTCACGCTGCACTTCTGGACTCGCAAACAAAGAAGAATAAGAACCTGCTGTGACACCAGATGACTGCATGCAGATTGAAGTCTTGTCTAATCTTTAGTCGGCACAGTGAAGGAGAACGCAGCCGAGAGAAACGCACCCTGATCACCGTCATCATCATCATCATCATCTCAAAGACACTAACAACATTGTTCTTTGCCACGCTCCATTAGGAACAGCAGAAACCACAATCATGTTCACTTCCAAGCAGCTTTTATTTAATAAAGTGGAATCGGCGCTACTTAAAATGAATCTTAGTCTGACGCGACTGACACGGCGCAGGAAGTACAGACGAACAAAGGATAGAAGAAATGTCGCAGTGTGTCGCCCCGGTTTTTCAAACCCAGACATTCTCCAGGTGTCTGGAAGCCTTGCTGCCGAGCCGCGGCTCGGAGGGGGAGGTTCTGATCTGTTGCTGAGGCTGTAAACAGCTCATTAGGAAGAGATCAGGATGCCGACTGCCTGGCTGGGACAGCAGGGGAGCCGGGAACCTGTTAACTCTCTCGCTTGCTTGCTCCTTTATTCCACTTTCATCCGCTCATCAGCCACCGGGGGCTTCTTCTGGAGACGCAGGGGTATAATTGTGTCTCACTCACAACATCCAAACTGTTCTTTGTCTCTCGCATTTACCTTCTGATCGAGTTCAAAACCCCTTTCTCAATCAAAAAAGTTCTTAACAGTTTTCCAAATTCATAATGATACATCATGCTGTCAGTGACTTTGATTCTCTCGCCAAGCAAAAAAAAAAAAATAGAATGCAATATATTGATTGGAAAGAGCGATTTGTCCACTGATTGATGAAGGATGAACTTTAAAATGTGAATTTCACAGTGATTATGCCATAACGTTTTGTGAGATCGGCCTGAAAAATGGATTTGAAGTTTATTTTCTTCAGACGATTGAGTTCCTGCCCAAACTGCTTCCTGTGGGTCAGCTGGATTGAGATCAGTGTCTCTTTGTCCCTCTGACTGGCGAGGCACTGGAGTCCCATCAGATCAACCACACTAATTAACTTGTTTAAACAAGTCGAGAGAGAAAAGCTTTCAGTCCCCTTCAAAAAGCCATTAAAAGGAGCTGGGATAGGGGAGGGGGGGGATAAGTGACACAAAAAAGGGGCGGTGTGCAGTTTTATTGATGGCCTGGAACCGGATTCTTTTGTGTATGCCTTGTATGTGTGTTTCTGCGGCAGACAGAGAAGATTATAGGGCCCCGTGTTTACGGGGGGAAGGTCAGTTTGGTAAAGAGACGCATTCTGAAGAATCCCAGACGTGAGCATGTTAACCTTTGACCTCGTGTCTGCCGAGAATCAGAGATTGCAAACATAGATTCTGGAAAAAGAATAAGGAAAATACAGGGAGGATCAAACAGTGACCTGCAGATACCTTCATTCTTACCCAATGAATCAGCCATTGAGTGATTGTGTTCTTTTTTTTTTTGCTCTCGTTATTAGCTCCATAAATCCGGTTGAAGCGTCTTTATACTTTATCATCCACATTGTCACAGCCCTCAGTAATGAGCTCAGCTACGACGGCAGCAGGCGCGCACACTTGTGACTTGTGTGTGTGTGTGTGTGTGTGTGTGTGTGATGCGTGTCACCTTCTCCTTCATCGTTATTCTCTGTGCAGTGCATGTGTGTGTGTGTGTGTTTGTCATGGCCGGCCATTGTAATTAGACGAAGGGCTATTATCCAGCAAAGATGTTTTCCCCTTACAGACTGGCAAAAGGCTCGCCTTGAGGATTTTTGTGGTGATGAAAGTTAATAATAGAAATGTTCAGGTTGAGCAGAGGCAGCATTTCCACAGGGTTTAGCGGGGAAAAAAATGCCCCTGTCAGTTTGTGGTGGACAATCACACACACACAAGCTCACACAGAGAGAACGGTACATGTCAGAAAACTGCAGAGTTGTGTCTTGGGTTGTGACATCCTCAGCTGCAGGTTACGTTGCATCCACGCCTAATTTCACCGATACGTCAGAAATCAAATTATGCATCATATACAATAAATGTGCTTGTTGTATTATTAGTGCAGAGTAAAAAAAAACACAGAATCAGATGCACAGGCACAGAGCAGGGACAAAGACATGTCACACCCACAGGGATGACTCCATGTGATGTATGATCTTCATCTAGCCCCCCCAATGGGCCACCTTCAAGTCAGCATCAGCCATAAGACAGGCAGAGGAAATGAACACCAGGGGGATTTATCTCTCATGCTGGCATTGTTTCTGCCTGGTGAGCTCTGAATGAGTGCATTTATTAAAGTGAGACCTCCACTTATTATGGGGGGGGGGATCTGCCGTGCAGGGATTGTGTGGTATGCATTTTGTAGAAGTGCAAATTGAATTGAAAGCTGCAGATAAGCACAAAAAAAAGAAAAAAGGGAAATTAAATGGAGATTATCACTACTCTTATCGGACACACATTTATAGTTGGAGCCACCAACAAAAACGTCTGTGGAATTGCAAACACAGAATGTGTTCACTCATCTGGATGCCGTTTGTATGCAGAGCCACATATAAATTCAACTTTGCACCCCCTTAAGCAATTTCCAAAACAATTGAACATTTTTCTCTGTTTATATATATATATATATGTACCGTGTATTTTCTCTTCTGCATTGGCGGTCACTGCTGTCAGTGTTTCTTACTTCAAAGAAAGCCACATTGAAAGCCACATACTAGAAGGGACTAAAAGAAAGGTCTTCCATGCCAGACTTGTCTATCTATGCATGGAGTATTTTGTGTATTAGTGATTTTTGTGCAAACAACGCGGCATTGTTTAGTCAAGAAACATTTGAAACTTACACATCTATGCAAAACTAAATAAAGAGGCCGCCCTGCCTGGACTCGTTTAATGTGCACATTAGACTACTTTACAGCAGATTAGTGTGTGTTTATTCGATTTTAATTGGAGCATTTGTAAAGAGAGAAACGTGGCCTAATACATGGGTGCGGTTTCAAACCCTCAGGCACCCCCGGGCCAATCATATTCACCCTCTCACACGGGCAGCTAATTGCGCCCCCCCCCCCCCCCCCCCCCACCCCTCGACAGACCTTTAAATGGGGAAAAAAGTCAACTTTGTAAACATTAGTCCCCGGATTGGAGGATCGCTCCAAACAAACGTCAACATCCAGTCAGAACTCAGAGTGAGAGCAGAGCAGGAAATAGCCCTGATTAATGATTGGACCAAACCGTGAACTCAAACGGCAGGTTTGCCAGCAGTCAGATGCCAACTGCACTGATTCCTGATGGGACTCAGATGTGCAGACTGATGAGCTGCGTAGACCCAGTGGCACGAAGCCTCATTCTCATTTCCTGTGCCGTTTCCTGCTCTTTTCCTCATGACAGCGGCGCGTCTGTCTCACCGCTTTGCCCTCCAGCCCTGCTTTCTGCTCAGGGGCGCTTCATCTCCTGCCTCTCCCACCCTGCCTATGGCTGCTGTCGTCAGCTGGGCTAATGGAGCCACTTACTGCCCCCCCTTTAAATCTTAAAGGTGCTGGTTAACCCTTTATTGATGTTCTGAGACCCCTCAGCTGCCCTGCAGGCTGACCGGACTGTAAATCTCCGGGCCTGCGCTTGATCAGCTTCTCTCTTTGAGGCTTTGACTGAAGGCAGGCTTGGTCATTAGCCTTTTGTTCTGTTCCAAGGCTGTTGCCCTCTGGAGATGGGACAAACTGAACATTTTGTGGCACAATTGAAAAATTAAAGAACGCCAGAGTAAAGCATTAGGCTCCGCTTGGTTGTATCTGTGTCTAATTAGTTTTAACCCCGGGGCGTCGTGTTTTGTTTGTTTTCCTGTGCGTTCCATCACAAGCTGCCAGTGATACGTTACAGATGCATTCGGCCCTCAGTGTCTCTACATCAAATGGATCAGCCTCAATGGCAGCGGGTCCATTTGGTTAAGACGCACGCTAGCTGTGATCGGAGTCACGCTGGCTGCAACACTAAGAGTCGAATGGCAGAAAGGAGACGAGGGGAAGGGAAGCGTCTAAGCACGGTCACTGCGAGCGAACGATGACAGGCATCTCGATCATAGTTCCCGGATCATCCCCCCCCCCCCCCCCCCGCTCCATATTGGAGTTTATGGTTTGTAGATTCTACTGCAGTAAAGAACATATTTTCAGAGGCAGATGTTGGCTTTTGATTGATTTTTTCCCCTTCGCCATAGAATTGCTTGCAGATGCTCACTCAGTTTCCTGACTGTTTGTAATACAGAGACAGCAGCCTTAAGAACATCATCAGCCCCCCCCCCCCCCCCCCCCCGAGGCACGTGAAGCTTTATGTAGTCTAGAGCGCTTGTGCAAATATATAACAACCCATCTTTGGTCTTTAGGTTACCTCCCACCCTCATCCTGCTCATCTCCTCTTTACCCCCCCCCCCCCCCCCCCAGGCCCTCAGTGGAAGACAATCTATTTACCTGAACGGAAAACTATGCTGGATCATGCGCCATATCACAGCTGACCACCTCCTTTGCTATTCATGTACACTGCAAGTACATCCACACGACAGGTGGCCTCAACAACAGTCCCATAAAAACCAAAAGACTGCCTCTTCTCTTTGTTTTCTTCTTCCATGCCCCCCAATCCGAAGGCCAGCCGTATCCTTTCACCTCAGGCGAAGTCAGGCGGATGGTCTGGGACATGTTAGCCAGCTGCCAAATGAAAGGGATCAATCACACAAATGAAAACAAATAGAGCCAGGTCTGCTTAACCCTAATTAAAGCTGCCCCCCCCCCCCCCCCCCCCACACACACACACACACACACAGTCTGTAAACTCTATGCCCTACATAATTGACAGCGCACCCGGAAACATATGTTCCTCCTGAATTCCTCCATCTCTGAAACATAACCATGTGTGGCTGCGCGGGGGGGGGGGGGGGTATGACATTCAAGGGGCACTTACTCATTTTCCTGTTTGCTGTTTTTGTCCTTCATCCTCATGTTCTGCTCTGTATCTGGTCTGCCTTTGTTCTATTTTAATTTACTAACTTAAGATTTTAGCAAACTCATGTTTGTCCTGTCCTTTTTCTCCTGTCCCATCCCCTCCCGGATCCGCCACAGAGCAGCTACTAGTAAGGTAGTGCCAATGGAGTCTACCTGATACTACGCAGTGGAACGGGTACTTGGAGTACTTCAGCTGTTGTACAGACAGAGGCAGATGATATCTCCTGTGCCAGAATGTATCTGCACACACACCGGAAAGCTCACTGACCCATAGATGAGTTCAATTGGCATTCTGCAACAACACCCGCTCTTACCAGTGGCCCTCGGTGCTGGTTTGTGCAGGCATGTGTGTGTGTGTGTGTGTGTGTGTGTGTTTTACTGGTATCGCATTAAATATTTAAGGAATCAGGCTGGGAGTGCATTGGTGTAGACCTCCTGTTCCCCTCGCTCATCAAAAATAAAAACGACAGCAAATGTAACGTTTGGAAGATAGGAAAAGACAAGACGAGGTAGGAGATGGGGTTTTTAGAACAGTTAGAGTATAAATGCAGCGGGAATGCGCCATTTTCACAAGCCATAATCGAGGAAAGAAGAAAAAAAAAAGTGACTATGAATGTAAAACGATTGCTGAGAAATGCTGAAAATCCAACATTGAATTTCTTCACTTGCTTTTACCTGAGCAAGTGTTATAGGATACTAGCAGGAGACCTGCAGCCGTGCCAGGTTAGTTTTAACTCGGAGCAGGGGGTGTGTGTGGAGAAAAGGCAAGAGACTGAAGTGAAATGAAGGTCAAAGGTCAGAAAGCAGAGGCCTCCCAGCTCATAATGACTTTAACCTCTGACTCTGAGCTGTGTCCTGAGCTAGTTCTTAATGCAGTGTGACTGACAGCTCTGCAGACTTGTCGTCTTCCGTCCATCAGACGGGGGCGCTCGCACTGATGCAATTTAGAACGGGAACACTCATTCTAATTTTTGAGCCTTTTCGCTTCTCCTTACGATCTTGAATGCATCATCACAATAATGCAACATGCTGAATGTTTAGCTGCAGGAAGCCCCCCCCCCCCACCCCCCCTCGGAGCCAGCGGTCCCAGCTGTCCCTCTCGTGGAACAGAGGACTTGAAATGCGACTAATTGTTTTTATTTTTTGGGTTGCGTGTTAATGTGTGTCTCTTGTTTGGTGCTGCTGGGAACAGATGTGCCTGACGGGTTTTGTGAAGTGCTGGAGATATGCTGTAAGATGAGCCTAATCAGTCGCACAATTATAACTAGCAAAGTGCATCATCTGCACGAGGAGGACGACTCAGTTGTTGTTTGATTTACTGTGCACATCTGGAGGTTTCTTCACAGTGACAGATCTACCCGGCTTTCAATGGGAGAAGACCGAGAAGTGAACTAGAAAAGCAATCGGAGAGCACAAACCTCTGCCAAGCAGCTCATTCCCCTCGGCAAATATGGTCTTCGGATGCTGCAAGACATTTTAATTGGGCTGCCTGATCTTATTTCTATTTCCTTACAATATGGAGATGGTCATAATTTTTCTGTCTCTGGGTTTCTCGTTAAATTCTCTGTTGGCCATTTATAAAAGTAATTTACAGCGAAAACTGTCTCAGTTATTGTTCGCACTCTCTCAGTAAGGGAGTACGAAGGAGCATAAGTGCGTTTGCTTTGAGCTTTTCACTTCGATTGTGTTGTTTTGGTTTGAATTTTTAGCAATAAAAGGGTGGCAACTGCCCAGAAGGAAATTGGCAGAACGTTCGCAAACCGTAGCATCGATATTGTGATATTTATGACAGGCGTAAAATTCAGTCTGAAAAGGAGGCTTTCTACGTGGAAGAAGAAGCTTGTTCTTTCTGTCCGTTACTTGATTGGAGCATCACACAAGTCTGGAAAAGCCACACATTGAAATTCCATTTTTACTGATGCATTTGAATGCAACACACACATCACATCACCAGCAAGTTTCAATGTTTGTTCATTATGCGCATGCTTGTTGTGTCCCCAGCATCCTAGCTGCAGACGGAGGCTTAATGTAAAGCCCATTAAATGGTTATGCGTCCTGTGGGGATGGAGAGCTGATGATGACACTAGGAGGCCGCTCTCGTGGTGTGTTGTTTTTTAATATGGCACTGTTGACACACTGCACAGATCATGATGAGCACGAATGTTTGTGAGAACAGCAGGAATATGACACGACTGCATTAAAGTGGAGATGAGGGAAATATGGCCGTGGCGCTGGAGGGAGCGGCTCAGCATGGCGCTGCAAGTCGCCTTGTCAATGCGAGGAAGATCATTTCTGGATTTTAATGGTTTTAGATTATTCCAGGAGAAGAGAAGTGATGCGTATTTTGATCAGTCTTATCTCCGATACGCACGTTCTTTATTCCTCCCATTATGAGCAAGATGACAGGCAAAGAGAAGAAAGACGGCGCCTGCGTCGGGGCGCTCCGGTTTTAGGACGCCGTGGCTCTTCATAGTTCTGATAATGTTTGTTGTAGAGTCGGGGACACTCGCATGAACAGAGACACCAATAATAATTCTGTCCAGAGTGGTTGGAATAGCGAGGGGGGGTTGTAGGGGGCTGTTTGGGGGATGTGGGCTGAACTACTGACCTGTGGAAAATCCCGCCTCCCCTCCCCACCCATCACATCTCCCCATAACAACTCCCACCACATTTCTGTGTTACTGCTATGGTACAATGTATTCAGTTTATGGAACTGCAATAGCATTCTAGTCAAAACCACAAGTGTTGACTTCATGCTGGCTCAAGTTCAGGATTTGACCTATGGCGACCCTGACTGACAGCCGTCCCGTGGCTGACGGGGGGCATTTCAGAGCTGCTATAGCTAGACCCTTGATCGCATCATCCTAAACTAGACCCTGCGTGTGTTTCTGTGCATTTGTGATGCGCTGCGTTCACTCTGCAGAAACGACTTTGTGCTTTTTTTAAGGATTACCGGCCGACACGATCCGACAGCCGATGCCACTGCAGAGGCTCATCCTCGATGCTGAGTAATAATCTTTCGTGTTTTAAATTTGAGACGAGTGTGTCACGCGCTTTAATGTGATCCAAAAAAAAACCTGTGTGAGCCTTGATTCCCAAAACCATCATCAAACTGAAAGCTACACGCACAGACACTTGCACGCAAACACACGTGCAAAACCAAGAGTGTAAAGTAAGTCGAGCATCTCACAAGACAAAATAATGCAAACAAACAGGCTCAGGCTGCTTTTGATGTGTGTAAAACCAGGCCTGGGGAAAATGTGTGGCATCCTGACATGAAGTGGAAACAGCAGCGATCGTTCCGCAGCACAACCCCCGGGATGATTTTTAGGAAACCATCCTTTGGTAGCTTTTCAAACGGCGGTTCGGCCCCTCTGACTCTACGCTTTGATCTGTTACTTCGATTTGTCTGTGAAGCTTCTCGGTGTGTTTGCATGTCCCCATTAGTGTCGGCCATTGAACGCATGCTCCTGGGTGGGCATGCATGTGCGGGGCGGGGCACCAGCGTAGCAGCTAGACACTCCACCATCTGATGAGTTTAATTATGGAACTGGCTAAATAAAATACAGAAAACAGAAACACAAGGTAAAAACAACAACAACAACAAGTTTTCACATCTTCTGTCTTCTTCCTCTCTCTCGTTCCATTTTGCTTGCTCTCGTTTACTCATGAGGCTTCTGTGCCAGTTGTCCTTTAACACCCCCTGCTGTGAAAACAGAAATCAGTCACATGGAAAATCCCAAAAGAAGCCTTCAAGAGCCTCACATCCCAGAAATTCAAATATTGTAGTGTGGAACTGTGGGGAATGGGAGTACAGAAGAAATTGGGTTTTTTTGGTCCTTCCTCTCCATATGGGAATTTTTGCAGCTGTCAGGATACAACTGAGGCTTTTAGGAATTGCGTCCTTGTAGGTGACTGGATGCGATGCCTACGCATCCTTTTGTTTGGTTGACAATGAAAAATGGGAAACTAATAATGCATTCGTATAAGTATAAGTAGCAGTAGTTGATTTCTCATCTCATACTGTCATCAATTATCGCGCCACTACTTGAAGTTTGCTCCACCCCATAGGCTGCAGATTCAAAAGGGAGGAAGTGAAGAAGATGTGTAACGGATATTCTTTTGAGCATGAAAAGCGCTACAATTTTCATTATAGCCCTGCAGAGCCCAATGCTTTTTTACCACAGAGAATTTGTTATTGCAGCTCTGGAGGGGGGGAAATACAATAAAGAAACTGAGAAATGAAAATCACACTCCGTAGGAAGCAGCAGTTTTGGCTGCACTTTGACCCAAATGATGGTGCCTGATAAAAGGATTCTGGTGTTGCTGGTCAGTAGCAGTTAACTTGTGACGAAAGAGTTGAGCTCTACAGATGGTCGGGAACTTTAAGTGATAGTTGATAGAAGATGCACAAGAAGCCAAGGTGAAACATTTGATCTCACATCAGGTTCTGCTGAGGTGACGGGAACAGATTGGGCTGAAAACACGACTTGCATGACAGGAGAATTTCAGTAGCAGAATTTACATCATTTTATCTCAATTTTGCTTTTCTAATGTCTACAGACATGACAAGGCTGAACTCATGCCAAAAGAGCACTTTGGGGATCTTTCAGCGAGAGTTGCTTGCTGGGTAAAGAACATCGGCATAAAAAAAAAAGTACCGGTAGATGGATGCGATTTAGCTCTCATTACCATATATTTGAAATGCTAGCAAACAGGAGGTACTAAAGAGAACCAGCTATATGTCTGCCTCATGGAGGAATCTCTTTTTTTTGTGCCATTAGGTTTTGCATGAAGCTAAGATAATTGGCCGAGTGTCCTTATGTCTGCTGCCTGCTGTCATCCCTCTGCTCCAGTATTTTGGATATCTGCCACTGGGGAGTGTCAAAGAGATGAATGCAGTAGAGATGAGAGAGTTTTTTTTTTTTACGCCGCAGAACCATCGCTAGCTCTGGCTGTTTATCTGCATTTCCCCCCGGTGGGTGACAGGGAATGTGGCCGAGCTCGGCTCCGGCTGAGCTCTGTCCTTGGAAGTGGGTGAGCAGTGGACTGGGGAGTCAGACGGATGCCCTCAGATGTACCGCAGATCATTAATGCATGAGGTAGATGGAGATGGGCAGTATCCTGTTCCACTGGAGGAAAAGGTCACAGCCGGGAGAGAGTGCAGAGAAAAGACAACATGAAGATGAAAGGGATAAAAGTATGATGGGGGGGGGGGGGGGGGGTGTTATGTCGAAGAAATGTAAAGTTGGGTGAAACTTACCTCGGGTCAACAGTGCAGAGTGATGGAGAATGTGGACAGGAAGTGAAGAACCGTGTGCAGGCAGGCTGGAACGGGTGGAGGAAAGTATCAGGCGTGCTCTGTGATAGGAGAGAGTCAGCGAGGAGGAAGGGAAAGATCTACAAGACCGTGGTGAGGACAGTCATGATGGCTGGCTCTGAGGAAAAGACAGGAGGTGGAGCTAGAAGTGGAGGAGATGAAGATGCTGAGGTTCTCCTTGGGAGTGACCAGGTTGGATAGGATTAAAAATGAGACAATAAGAGGGACAGTGAAGGTTAGACATTTTGGAGACATGGTAAGAGAGGACATGTCCAGATAAGAGACTGGGGACTATATCGGCAGAAGGATGCTGATGATGGAGCTGCCAGGGAACAGGGCTAGAGGACGACCCAGGAGAAGATGCATGGATGTAGTGAGGGAGGACATGAGAGTGGCTGGTGTTGGGGAGGATGATGCAAAGGACAGGGTGAAGTGGAGAACGTTGATTCGCTCTGGCGACCCCTCACGGGACAAGCAGAAAGTACAGTCGTAGTAACAGTTCCGACACAATTATTAAAATGTTCCACTTTAATTTAATTTAGCAGAGACGAACATTTTAGCTGTTTGTTTAACTCTGAGTGTTTCCACACTCCGTACGAGACCCCAGCCACGCTGAAAATGGCTGTTATGGCTGGGTGGGACGTTTGTCCTCAGCCAGCCCCTGTGTATCCACAGCGGGGGGGGTGGCTGGGGGCATGGCTTGTTTTTTTAGCCGGTAAATGTAACGGGTGAGGGGGCGCAGAGGGGGGGGGACTGTGCTTGCTCCTCATTGCCCCTGCATTATATCTGGTTGACCTATTTCTGCGGTGAGCAGCTGAGTAGGTGACAGAGCTGGGAGGGGTAAAGGACAAAATCACAGGCTGACAGAAGTCCCCCCTGCTGAGTGAGCTGAGTGTGTGATTCCCTAATGCAGTCCCCCCCCCCCCCCCCCCACACACACACACATATACAAATACACCTTCCAACCTACCAAGTGTTTGCCACTTAACACAGCCATTGACAGGCGTGAAGTCTGTGTGCGTGCGTGGACGTGGACGTGGACACAAATCATTGAATGTTTCTTTTTATATATAATGCAAAACATTTCAGAAAAGGCCAAAACTCCACTCCTGAAACAAATTTAATCAAAACCCATTGATGCTGAGATGCCTTGAGATAAATCAAATACACACGGGTGACCACATGACCTTATGCAACCCCTGTTGGGGGGGGGGGGGGCATAACAGAAGCATACCAATTAGGTTGAACTCAACGCTGACGCTTTTATTACGGGAAATATTTCCAACTTACGATGATTAGCATCAGCAGTCAGCTCTAAGTGATCGCAACAAAAAACACCTTTAAAATAGTGGTCAGCTTATCAGGGCGATTTTTAGTGTCCGAACCCGGGGTCATCTGAAACAGGGTTTTATCTGCGTGGCCGCTGCAGCGCATCACGCCTGGATTCTCAACAAAAACGCCGCTGGTCCTCCTCAGTGCTTTCACACAGTGTGTAAAGAAATAGAATGTCGTGCAACAGCGAGCCGCGTTAAAACCAGAGCGGCGTTGCAGCCATGTCTCCTGTTTAGGCTGTTGGGTTCAAATCGGCACAATAAAAAGCCGGTAATGGGGATAGACTTTTGTGCTTTTGGTGCAAGTGTGTGTCTGTGGTGTCACGCTCGTTCCTGTAAGTGTGTGTAGGTGTGTGTGTGTGTGTGCCCTTTAATATATCACCTCATGTTCTCCCTCTGCTGATCCCGGGGCTAAGATCTATGATTCTGCATTACATCCGCCCCGTCACATTAATTCATCCATCACACATGGACAAACACAAACGCACGCACACACAGCAAGTCCTTTAAACGGCCGTTTAAATTGTGTTAGTTGGGCTGCTTCTCATCTGATGGAAGTGGCAGCGCAGCACGGGAGCGATGCAAGCCCAAGCATTTCATGTCAAACAAATCTCTAAGGAAAGCTTGATCACAACTTTTAAAAAATAAAATAGGTTCCCATTTCCAGTCTGTGTAAGTACAGACGCTATTTTGTCTGTGCTGTGAGAGGACGCCAACATCTATTGTGAAGCCTACCTTTCAACTCTTTTACATATATATATATATATATATGAATTGTGCTGCAGCCATTAGAGCTACACAAAGCGAAGCACTCACAGTAGTCGTGAATGGTACGACGGCCGGTGAAGGATTCCTCCTGCTGCTCCTTTGAATCGGTTTCTATATCTCGTTCGGCGTCGCCTCCGATCAGACGCTGTAATACAAAAACGCTTTTCAGCGCAGCTCTGATCCTGACGCAGACATGCTGGTGGCACACGAACAAAGAGTCGCCCTCTTTAGCTTGCCTGTTATTCTGTACAGTGTCGCGTCTTTGCAACAGCATTTCCTCTTTCATTTCAGTTTGATTTTTTTTTGTAAACTGTTGAGGGTTTTCTGGCCATAAAAACATTTTCCCTCTCCTGATCGCTTTCTTCCAGAGAGGCTGTGATGCGGTTCTCTTTGCGTTGTGATTCTGCTTCTGTTTTTTAGTACAGCTTATTTCTGTTAGTCAATCGGTTATCTGTCCTGTTGTGAATCTTGTTGCTTCCTGTCGTCATCTGATGCTTGTTTGATTAGAATTTTGAATCGTTCTTTTTTTTTTGATTGTCTCTGGCAGCAGAATGAGCTTGCCTGCCTGCTGCTCCGGGGCCAATTAGTCCAAAAGCACAGGCATCACATCAGGCGCCTGGTCACACACAGTAAAGGGGTCAGAGAGTGCAAGCATGTCTCCTCTGACAAGGACCCACTCCACTCCACAGCCCACCAGCCAGCATGGGGTCGGTCGATGGCCCAATCTAGCTTTTGGGGGGCATCCAGGGGTGTGACATGTGACAAGTGCATGGTTATGCCAGTTTGCGCTAAAAGGGCCAGTCATTATGAATAGAAGTGAAGTCAAGCAAGAGTCGTCTGTATTCAATGGCTGCTTTTTAAAGTGTGCTTTAGTGTTTGCGCACCGGCGGATAGAAGCATCTGGCAGGCAGTGGGGTGGGGGCGTGGGGGTGTGGAGGCGCAGCGGCTTGACACAAACTTATATTGACACCTGTCATTGAGGCCTTGAAGCAGAAACACAGCAAACACAAAACCTGCATGAGGCTAATTGGGGGTTTTCTATGGGGGGGGGGGACTCTTTTATTCGCCGCCCTAGTCTACATCTTTTGGAAGGTGTTAGGTTTGGACCCCATTTCCCTCCTCACGCCCATTCCCGTCTCTTGTCTCTCCTGTGGACTCTGCTCAGAGAGCGATGCCTGTTCTGCACCGTACCGTAAATTGGTCCCGGGTGGTGACACGGTTCTTGCTGGGTAATTTGGACAATGGGCCGTTTGACAGCTCACCCATCACAACTATAGCGCCCCAGGGAGCCACTACTCCTCCTCATGAGCTTTTCTCTCTCTCTCTCTCCTTGGGTTCTCCTCTCCTCCATCGGTGCTGGAGTGACTCTCTAAGTAGCAGCATCATTCTCCAATCAACCTCCAAAATGGCCTTTTATCGGCGGGAGGGCAGGGAATGTAGTGCAGTGCAGAGAGGATGCTTAAAAACCAAAACTGCTGGAGAGTAAGCATCGGAACAACAGATGGTACCCAATCTACTATTGATCACACATTGGAAGGCTTTTAATCACTACCCACTCCAGGAATACGCAACTAACCAGCATACGCAACCACATTCTCAGTATCAATCAAAAAGAGATGTAAATAATGTAATAAAAAGGTCAGATAATTACTTCATAGGAGCTGATTTAGCTACTGTGTGAGAGGATAGCTCAGGCGTGGGCAAGCTACGGCCCGGTGGGCCTTTTAATCCGGCCCCCGCTAAACTTGTCCAAATTATATCATTAAATAAAATTGTAATGATATAATTTTAAACCTCATTCATTTGACCTTTTCCCTGTAATGCTACTTTTAAAAGGCCAAATCCTTTCATATAATTTACACAAGTTCACACAAACACTCCATCCAGCTGTTCCTGGCCCAGCCACTCTGTCTATTAGAGCCTATTGTGGGACTGCGAGTCAAAACTTTTGCCCGCCCCTGGGATGGATAGCTGGATGAACTTGGATTGGAACTTATTTTTCATGTGTTTTTTTTGTGGGGTAAACTTTCAGGCAAAGACAGCCGATGAGCCTTAATTGCCACGATGCTTTGACTTTGCCCTTCCTGGCTCTGTGATGTGATCAGACAGAGAGCGGCCAAGGCCTGGCATGACACTGGCAGCCAATCACCAGCCGCCTCTGGCCAAGGCATACCCAGAGATGACCGAGTGAAGGTCAGGGAGCAGCCTCACAGAGAACATGCAAATGCCACCAAAGACATGACTTATCTGTTCTGTTTTTTGTCTCCTCTGCTGCTAGCGTCTGTGATGGCAGGATTCCCTAGAGATGAAATAGGAGTGTGCGTTCTGACTCAAAGGCTCAGAAATCGACCGGGTCACTGGGTTTTAACAATAATCAATACCTGCTACAGCCCAGCGTTGGATGAAGCCCTACGGACAATGCATATTGAAGCATGAGTGTATATAAAACACTTAACTGGAAGGAAACATTAGTGTATATAATGAAGGAGACATTAGTGTTTATAAGCCAGTGACTCTCATGGAGCGTCTTTAAGATTTGGCTCATATAAAACAAACCCCCCAGCCGTATTTATTGATTTAAACTGTTGGGATGTATGCAGCCCATAGTAACAAGTATTGGCCGAGGGAGGTCGTCGCTATTGATTAACGCTCACTCAATATAATGGGCCGGTCTGCTCGAGGCACATTTATACGTTGGTCTGATTGACAGTCGATTTATCCTGCTTCAGTCGACATGACCGCTGAGTGGTTTATTATTCTGCTTGACCACTCGGATGCAAACCGTCGCCTGTCCTTCCCCATCGCAGGAAATCAAAAACGTTACCAAGTCAAGCTTCCTGCTCGAGCTGGGCGATATATCGAATATATACTCGATACAACGCGGGCTGTTCCACGTGCGATGCACGGTTTGAAATAAAATTCACTTAAATGCGATTATTGCTGCCTACTGTAGCAAGAGAGGGAATTCCTGCCAAGCCCATCTCACACCTCTCTGTACTCCCACTTTGATAAGCTAATTTGATTAATTATCATCCTTTAATATCTATATATAGAGTATCCTGTCCTCTACCTGACAATCTAATTGATAATGCAGGGAGGCAAATTAATTTATTTCATTCATTCACTTTATTTTGCATGCAATATGCAGCTGATTTATCTTGGAAGTGATATGAAATTCAGCTAATATTCAATGTGCGTTTTAGAAATATTCACTAATAAGACTTACAATGTGAATTAGGGAAAACTCACTCAATTACCCAGCAAAATACAATTTGAATAAAAGTGCTGCAAGGACATATTTCATTAAATTTTAAACATTCAATACGGAGGCAATTTTTTATTATTATTAAAATCAAGCCACGGGATTACGACTGCTTGCAAAAATCCATATTGCATATCAAACAGTAGAGTCATGCCTGATTAATGTCCCCATTAAAGGGATATGACACTTAAAGAAAGAGGGGGAAAATATTTCATAATGCATGTCGGCGCGATAACGCAGCGCTGCATTAGTTTTGTGATTAAACACACTGTTAACTGCATATCCACAAAGATCCTCATGCATCATTTTGAATATACAATCTTGCTTGATTGTAGTGTTTGTAAGGCGAGCGAGCATCTCTCTCTCTCTCTGTCTGAACAGGAGAGCGATGCTTTCTGGGCTGTTTCAGATCTCTGTACCGCACAGCTTGACAGAGCATGGGAGCCAGGAGGGAGAAAGAGAGAGAGAGCGAGAGAGATTGAGAGATAATGGGAATGGAGGGTGAGCGGAGGCTAATGCAGTCTTTAATGAGTTTCCTTGGCTCTCGTTGCCTGTTTCTGAGTCAGGGTCCCTTGGCTGAGGATGTGGGTGTAAAGTAAAGCAGAAAAGTAAAGACCAAGCCGAGGTCTACTAAAATAGACTCGTAGATTAAAGAGTCATCACCTACGTAAAGACCAAAAGGATGAAAAACTCCACCGGGTCTTTTGTCTTTTTTAATGGCAAGAGATGAAAGCCGATTGGAACAACTAATGATCTTGTTCCAGCTTTTCATAGCATGTGAACAACTTAAGGAGGCGGGTTTTCTTAAATGTCAGGTCACTGGAGGCTTCATGACCTCGACCCAATTAGTCACGGAATCAGTGCCAAGTAAAGAGTGAAGCCCGTTTCGACAGGGCGGTGCGGCGGCATCACGCTGGCCTGCCTGGAATTATTTTATTGTCTGGATCATGTCTTGCAAAGTATTCAATATGGCTTTGCCAAACCTTAAACCATAAATCATCATCATTAGTTTTGCCTTTTGGTATTTCATGGAAAAATCATTTCTGAGCATAGTTTTAAGGTGGTTGGATTATCTGGATTAATCCAACCACCATAGAACTGTATTATGTCCAAATATACTGCACAACTGTGTCTTTTGATTTGTTGAATTTTTATTACAATTTTATTTTTGGGGGTTTTCCTGGAAAGAATTTCCCCCAGCGCATATTTGGCAAAATGTACATTCTAGCTTAAATGAATTGCACCCAATGGTAAATAGTGTATTATTATTATGTTTTTTTACAAATGTTATTTTTATTTTTTTTAAAGATTTCCATGATGAGATGATTTTAAAGTGACTAGAGTGTGGTCGTGAAGCCGAAGAGTTGCGAGCCGCGAAGGCCGTAAGTCGACGACCCCCTTCGTAGTAAAAACGTAACCGTCCCCTCGTCAAAGGAATATATGTTGTTTACTGATGGATGTGTTGTACGCACAACAGCACAACAACACAACAATACAACACAACACAGGGAATGTGTTGTCTTGACACGACTGCTACTGAAGGCTGTCAGACTTATGAATACACTGAACACACTAAAAGAACAATGCACACTACCACACACACACGCACACACACACACACACACACGACTTGCAAGCACTATCAAAGGTAGTACACCGATAAGCCCCTCCCACCTCGGTGAAGATGTCTTTGGTTATTTTCCGATTGCCTCCCTGCCCTTTCATTTCCTACCAATCAACTTCAATGTGTGGCAGGAATGGAGGAACAGCGAGCAGCAGCAGGGACACATCATGGGAAGATGTCTGCTCAGAGGAGATGGGAGGAGGGTAGATAGAAGAACACGGAGGATGGGAGGAGGGCAGATAGAAGAACACGGAGGATGGGAGGAGGGCAGATAGAAGAGCATGGAGGAATTAGTGATGGGCAGATCAAATCTTTTGTTCTACGGACAGTCTGCCTTTCTGTTAATGTCCTCCTGGGCATTGTTTCTGTCTTCCAGACTCCGTTTTCCAAGTGTCAATCTGAGTCTGTCTGTCTGAGTCACTTTTAACACCCCCCCCACCCACACACACACACACCTTCTGGTTCCCACTGTATCGCAGACTTTACTACTCTGCCTTCTTTCTTTCTCTCCTGTAAATAATTGATGTCTGCCGGTTCGATGGTAAGAATAGAAAAGTACTCGAGGTGACAAATGGGGTTGGCGAATTGGCTTCATCCTCCTCTCTTCAAAGAGTTTCGAAAGTTAGCCCGTGCTCGCTTGTGGGGTGCGCTTGCCCATATATTTGTGCATTCGCAATGTTTTGAACTACATTTAGTTGTGTTTGTGTGCACGCAAATGCACGCACACACACACACTTGCAGTTGTGTGCGTGTGATTCAAGACACAGAGATGAAAGGGAGTCGTAATTACAGGGAGCCGTATCTTGTCGGCTGCAGAAGTATCCGAGGAATGGCACAAACTGGGCCAGAAGCCTGAGGTCATTAGATCTGCTGCATATGTAAGCTAGTGCTAATGCTAGTGTGTGTGTGTGTGAGAGAGAGAGAGAGAGAGAGTGGGAGACAAAAGCAAAGAGCAAGAAAGAAAACTGGAGGCAGAGCAAGATCAGCTTCTAACTTCAGTTCTTCAGAGCCGACCTCTGAACCCTGCGTCTCATTATTGGCTGCCCCCCCCCCCCCTCATTTTTCGTTCTGGTCAAACCATGCAATGCGCAATTCCTCTAAATCCACGCAGCCTTATTGCCTGAGAGGAATCCCAGAATTTGGTGCACTCTAAAATACACTTGTGTAAACATTCCAACATCTCAAATGAAAGGGATTTCACTGCGTTGGGCAAATGAATAATCCCATGCAAAGGCTGCGGTTATAATGCATCGCCCCACTGTCTGCTTACATTTCTGTTCCAACCCATCATTTGTCCCCCCGCTCCAACATTTCCACTCGCTCATTCCTCCCTCCCTTCTTCCACTCTGCTCACTAAATCCCATCATTTCTCTCTCCTGACAGTAGATGACGACTTCATTGGCCTCGGCGACCTACCGGAGACCTTTCCTTCGGACCCCCCGGAGCCACTGCCCGTGTTTCTGATGGAACCCGAGGAGGCCTACATAGTCAAGAACAAGCCGGTCAACTTGTACTGCAAGGCCACTCCTGCCACCCAGATTTATTTCAAGTGCAACAGCGAGTGGGTTCACCAGAAGGAGCACACTGTGGAGGAGAGGGTTGACGAGAACTCTGGTCAGTGAACGCATCACCCGCACATTCATATTCTCTGACTCAATACACACCCACACACATGCACACAAATATAAACTCTGCATTGCCAAATAAAATAATGGCTTTAATTAGCTGTGCCACATGACATTATTGTTATAATAAGAAAAAGTAAACAGTCGGTGGTTCTAATGTCAGTAACGTTTTATCCAGCAGCAAAATGTGTACAGCTCGTTTTCAGTCCATCTGTCGACCAGAACTCGCCCACATCACACACTCGTCACACAGCGAAGCCTCCAAATTTACATCAACAACAAATTGATGTAACAGTATGACAGTATTCAAAACGAAGACATGGACAGTGGTAGTCAAAATCGATCAAGAATTTATTCTGCAGTGGATGCACTCCGATCTCTCTCTCTCTCTCTCTCTGCAGAAGAGTCACTAATACAGATCCGTTTTTTTTTTGCATGTGAAATTTGAAGCATAAACTAAGCAGGAAAATGATTGATCTTACACAATGGATTTAAATTCTTCTGCCTCCATCCTGCATCGTCCGTGTCTGTATCTCACTCTTATGGACTAACAGGTGGGTAGAATTCACCTGTTAGGGTAGAGTGTAAGGATGCTACTTTACTGTAGTGCTATGAACCTTATCCCCAGAAAGGTCTTGACTGTCTTTCCCTGCAGAATCTCTTCCTTCTTTCCTTCCTTCTGCGGATGTGTGTGCGTCCTTGTGTGCAGGTATGTGGTTGTGCACATGTTTCTCTGAACGTTAGAGGGCTTAAAGGTAGTGAAGATCCCGCGGGGTTGTTTTCGACAGAATTCTGCCCCCCCCCCCGAAGGCTGCAGAGCCATTACACACAGCAGCTCAGTGATGATTGGCCGCGCTCAGCTGCTACATTGTAAATTAAGTTCTTTCTGTCGCCCACAGGTACCAATCACATCGCATTCACCCATTTTTTTCATGCTGCTTTTTTATTTCTTTTTCTGACTGAAACAGACACACTCACAGCTGCTGCTTCACTTTCATGTGAATGTTTCGCCACGCTCTTATATCGGACCAGTAATCTCTTGCATTTGTATCTGAGGCAGTGAATATAAATGCCTTATCAAATCTGCTTTTGCTAATCTTTGCAGAAAAGGTACAAGATGCAGAAGCAAATGTGAATGTGCTGCAGCGTGTTTAAGTCAATAACACCATAAAAGAAACGGCAACAACCTAAAATATTTCTGTTTTGACTCGGTGTACAGATCTGAGGATGTGTTTCAAAAATGATGATTATATAAAAAAAGAAGAGTTAGAAGGTGGTGCCCGAGTGTCAGAAGATTTTTTTTGCTAAAAGTATCAACATGGAAAACAAAACCCACACATCACACACGCACCCACTCTTCACAGCCATATCCACCGGCTATTTGCTGCACAGATATTCATTTATGCTCTTGCATGGGACCCCAACACCCACAAGAGCCCATTGGATTTGAGTAGCCACTCTCAACCCACTCTGTTGCTCTCTGATTTCCCAAGATTGACAAAAAAAAAGGAGCACCACTAAAAATTGACCAGCCTGATCGATACCACTGACTGTGTACCTTGAAGGAATCGGATTTCTCCTTCCCTGCCTTCCTCTCCCTCTACTCCGTGTGTCTGGTTGCATTTATTTTTTTGTTCTGTATCACCCTTTTTCCCACTCATGCTGGCAAGAACTCATCCTATGAAAACAACATGAAATGCAAGATAATGAGGTTAAGAAGGAAGCTGCGAATGTTTGTTAAGCGCTGAATCCGTTCAGTATCTCACCAGATACCTGGAAAAACAACAACAACCTAAGGTGCTGTTGACTTTATGCGTGCACACACACACACACACGTTGTTGCATTGCATGTGTTTTGCTTTCAAAGGCTTGATATTAATGTCAACTTTAAACCACGAAAAATCATGGACTTGTTGGGGAACAGAGTATGTACAAACCTAGTACTGCGCAGTCTTTAAGGTACTATAAACACTTTGTAGAGACCTGTTGTCACTTAAAAGGCGTGTTCTATTTATCGCCGTCTACCTTGATTTAGTGCTTCGGCACAGAAAAACACAGACATCGATTCAGGCCAAATTCGCCCGATGCCTCTTCGGAGGAGGTAAGAATGAAAAAGGGGTGCGACTGTTATTTCTTTTTTTATGAATCGCCCTCCCCAGAGGTGATGACTTACTACAGCTAGATAAATATGAAGCCATCACCTGAGGGACTGCACCATTTACCTCCCAGTACAAGAGGAGGCTGCTCTTCTGTGATCCAGAGGAGCATCGATCTGAGCCAACGAGCGGCGAGTTAATTAGGTGTAGCTCGAGCTGCTCTAATATACGCTTGCAGACAACTCGTCACTCGCTGGGCTCTGAGGTAGAGGATCAAACAGGAGAGTTCTTCGTCTGACCAGTTAATCAGAGCACTTACCTCCTCCATCTCCCTTCAGTTCTCCTTCGGTGACCAATGCCTCGTCTTCTGCTCGACTGCTCCGATCAATGATGTTAGTCAGTGCTCTACTAAGCAGCTGGACTTACTTTAATGACTACATTAATAATGAATCATCTCCAATGAGGGGTCGCGCTTCAACCAGCTATTAATAGGGGAGTATTGGAGAATCATTTCTGCCACTAATGACTTTGTGGATGGGTGGGAAGTAGCCCCTCCCCTGCTAGATGAGGTTTGCCCCTTCTTGATTGCAGACTGAGTGGAGCGGCTGTCTGTTTGGTTGGCTCGCTTGTAATGCGAGGGTGTTGCTAAGGGAGCGTAGCGCTCCTATAGCTGGGCAAACATGTCGCGCCGCTGGATGAGGTCAGCAGGGATGAGTTCAGTGCCCTTCTCCTCCGCTGGTGATCCTCGGGGGTATCAGGTGCAGCACGTCACAAGTCTTGTTCTTGCAGCGCCACGTCCCTTAGCAAAAGTCTGGCGTGCAGGCAGGAGATGAATTAACCGATTCTGGCGTGGGTTTTACACCCCGAGAGAATTCGCAGTCTACTTATTGTTTCTGAGCATTGATTTCGGTTTTGCTGCTCAACGTGTGACGCGCTCTAATTCATTGTAGCCACGCTCTTGACATGTTCGATTGGAGGATGCACAGCCTCTTAGACCAACGCTCGAGGGTCAGAGGCGGACATTCCACCCCTGGACACACACACACACACACACACACACACACACACACACACACACACACAAGCACACAGAACAGTACATTTTACATGAGAGCTGAGCTGGTGTGTGGGATGGAACTTGGTGCCTGTGCCAGAACATGAAGGATGTGTGAAAGGCTTGTTGACGCATGTTGATTTTAGAGTTACCTTTTCATTCAGCTAGATATTCAGATACCGACAATACAATGGCTCAATCTGCAGAGCAGACGCTGCACCATGAAGGCTGTGATTGTTCACGTACTCGTACACACATAAGCTAAACCTCGTATTGCACAATGAGCTGCACAATGATGTGCAGAATAGTTTTCAACACAAATCCTTCACGCGAGGGAGTGAAGCTTGCATTACTCAAGACCCCTCGCCACCTGAAAGCGTTAATTATCTTCACGATGCCACCATTGTGCTCACAATTACCTCACTCAATCAAAAGAGAATGGTGGATCCAGCCGGAATGAGGCACGATGCTGGACGGGAACAACCGGCTACTTCCCAGGATACTCATGCATCGCATAAGTCGTGCTGCCACATGCATCCGTATACAGACGTCAATGTGTACAGAGCGGTAGCTTAATCTGCTCTAGCGGGCGAGCTGTGGCTACGGGCATTTGTTTTGCGGTGGGGGGGGGGGTGATTTGTTTGTTTGGGTCCTGGCACCCAGATGAGCGGTAATCAGAGGAGTTAGCAAATAGGATTGTGGTAGCCATGAGGCTGACAATCCTCCCCCCCCCGACAGGACCCGGGCCCAAACAGCTCAGCGTTGTGGATCTGTCACTGCCAGACTGACAAACACACACACACACACACACACACACTCAAATATTACAATTACCCAGTGTCCAAGCACTCACACAAAGAATTTGACTCCGATTTCCGGCAGTGCACTCAAGGTCCTCCGTGTTTGACACTTTCTTCCCTCCTTTCTCCTCTATTTATTATGTCTTCTCTTCTATCCGTGCATTCCCACCTCCTCTCATCCATCCTCACAGGCCTGGTGGTGAGAGAGGCCAGCATAGAGATCACCCGGCAGCAGGTGGAGGAGCTGTTCGGCCCGGAAGACTTCTGGTGCCAGTGTGTGGCCTGGAGCTCTGCAGGGACCACGAAGAGCCGCAGAGCCCACGTCCGAATCGCCTGTGAGTATCCGAGCCACGCCTTTTGGGCCATCGCTTCATCATTAGTCTGCTGCTGCAGTGAATGCGTATACCGTGGATACACAACAGATATGTCAGAGAACACATGTCGTTGTAGGGTCGGTTTCCGCCTGTGTGTTTGTCCGACTGCACAGCGGAACTCAACCATGGAGAAGCATTCTGTTCCCTCTTAACTTAAGGTTCATTTGAACTGTTCAATGAATTTGAAGTACTATCTGAAACTGTGAGCGTCTAACTGTGACATCGAGGCGATGCTTCTGCAGCACAAACACATTGCATAGCAAAGCGGCGGAGGCTTTCTACCTGCCGGGCTGCAAGTTTAGCAGCTAGATCATAACTTTCAGCTCCTCTCAAAGTCATTTTGAGACTCATAGCAGATTATTGCAAAATGATTTTCTTTACTATGAAGTAAAAAAATATGTATATATATATACACATTTAAATCCACTCCATTTAGCGGTTCTTACAAAATAAATTTTCTTTCCCCGTATCTCCCTCTCTTATTTCCCTCCCCTGTCTCCTGTCGAGTTTGGCTTTGAGTTCCGTGTATATGAGCTTCAACCATGCAGCAGTCAATGTTCTCATTACTGCTTCGGCTGCACCGGCCTAGTGAATCAGAATCATTCCTCTCGGTCTCCCACAGAGAACGCTCCCGCTGCTCCACCTCCTATAATCATCCGTGATGAGCAGCCTTCCAGCACTAACCTACTCCTCAAATCACAGCGGACCCCCCCGCTTCCCCCTCGCATCATCTTTTCGCTGAATGGATTAGCTCCTCTTCTGGGTGCTCTCTTCCAGGCTTCTTGTCAAAACCAGACCAGACTCCATCCTGTTAGACTAATGGAAACTGGGCTTGTTGTCTCCTCCTCCACAACCTATATACAGTTTAATCGGCCAGCGAGCTAGAGCCAGCCTGGTGGAGTTACGAGGCGCTTTTCAGGCATGCAAAACGGATGGCCAGCCTATAAGTATTGCCAATGGTTTTGATTGACTGCAAGAAAAGCGTGAAAAAGTATTGGGCAGACGTAAATTAAACAAATGAATCAAATCGATTGCTGGAGGGCAGCGTTTGCTTAGAATGCTAGAAATTAATTTTCTTGTTTGTTTGTGGGTCTGCAATTCTTCTTTGAGTGCTCAAATTTGATTTCTAGTGACTTTTCCCCTAATTAAATGGCTTTATTCCTAATTTTGATTTGCATCAATGCTCAAGGATTTACTTAGCATGGAGGGGGAAAAAACTGGCATGAATAGTAGCGACCCCCCCCAAACAAACACCTTAGGTAATCGTTGTCAGATGTACATCTTGTCTGAGGGCAATTGAGGCGAGAAGTGTTTTCTGAGGAGGGAACGGTGTTTCTGCCACAGGAATGCCAGCTCAGCTGGCTGCCCCCACCCTTCAATGTCCCACAGTACGTTTCAGAGGTAAAGAGGGGAGAAACTCCACAGGGGAGAGGCTGCTACTTGCTGTGCTTTGTCAAGTATTGGCGAAGGTCTGTAAATCAGGATGAAGAATAATACAGGTGTCAGGTTTTTAATTTCAGTTTGCAGTAGCAGCCTCTGGAATTTTGACCAAAATAATTGCGGATGGAAACAAAAACTCATCATCATTGTAAAACACGTTGGTGCAGAGCAGACCTTGCTTAAGGCTTCCCCGTGGAGACAACCAAAGGCGAGTTCCAGGTGTTGTTGTCCATTCTAAACCAGCCAATGCCATGCTGAGATGATTTTCATTGAGCAGCAGGAATTATTGATACATACCTCAATGTTTTGTGAGGTACTACATTGTTACTCATATGATGCAAAACTCTCATTTTACATTATAATTGTTTACAGTTTTATCAAAATATACTAAAATAGACTGAAATCAATAATTTACAAGTAATCTGCTTACAAGTTTGTACGTTTCAAATAAGGTAAATTTCCATTGAACCTTCTTAGTCTACTTTTATTGTGATTTCGTGTTTCATGCTGGCAGAGACAAAAAAAAATCCTAGTTTGTTCATCCTTTTCACCAACTTTGTTTTAGTTACTTTGTAACTTTGTTTAATTATAAAATGTCAGGATGCTATTTATTTGTTTCATTTTTCATTTTAGTCGATCACTAGTGTGTGGCATTGTTTATAGGAGGGATCGAAGCAGTTACTACTTTGGATAAAAATGTGTCAGTCACAAAGCTAAAGAACGCGTCTTGCTCGAAATAGTGCAAGTGGAAATAGTATCAGTGGATTTTGGAGGTTTTATTGTAGATTTGACGCTTCAGTGGCTCCAAGAGAGAACCATCACACCCAATAAGTCTGTAGTAAGTAGCATGACACCTTCAGTAATCCACCAGCCCAACACTGCACGACTCTATCAGGTCTCTCATACCCCAATAATACGGGTTTGTCATCGGACAGTGAGCGGAACCCCTTTTCCCTATTTTCCCTATTTTCCTTCTATATGCTTCAGGTGAGTTTAACTGGTGTCCTGAAGAAAACGCAAATCTCATCTCCTGTTTCTTTCCAGTGCTCAATAAATTTGAGTTTCATCAGGATTTGTTTTGAACCTATATTGATAATGTTAATATTCCATTATTGATTGCATTTGCCATCTAATATTAAACATTGCTTCTGTCTGTTCATCGCAGACTTGAGGAAGACATTTGACCAGGAGCCCCTCGGAAAGGAAGTGACCCTTGAACAGGAGGTGCTGCTCCAATGTCGCCCACCTGAAGGCATCCCAGTTGCTGAGGTAATATTTGTGCATGTTTTTCTGTGTTTAGACTTTGCTCTTTAGTTTTTAATGTTTAATTTTTTAGTGGATTCTTTAAACTTGTGATTGACCTGGAAAATCGAGTGGAACTGCACAGCTGACAGGCTAAAAGGACTCAAATTTGGCACTCCCCAGACTCGTCTTATAATAATCCAAGCTTCAATCTGATAGTGTTGCTGGAGCAGCAATATAAGTGCTGTTGGTTTCCTGCCAGTCTGATGTCTCCCTGTCAATCCCCGATTGGCTCAGTGCATTGATTAAAGACTCAGCTGGAGTGCAATCAGGACGTATCTTTGCATTCTGACGTATCGAGGTGCTTTGGCAGTTCAGACGTACAGTGAAGGCTAATTGGGAGGCGTGTTAATGTTGAAAACGTTTTTGCTTTTAGGAAAATGCATGTCTTTGTGCATGGTCAAGTCAAATCAGTGCTGTTTTAACGTAGTGCCTCATTGCAGAGTCTTATATTCAGGAGAAGAAGCGAGTCTGCAAGTAAAAATGTGGCAATTCACATCTTCTAAAAGAAAACATCTTACAGATTTTTGCAATTATCGTTGCCTGTGACATTTTCTCAACAGGGGCTTTTAAGTTTCATTTTTACAGTGTACAGAGGAACTTTTTACAGCCTCTTTAGCTCCTCTCTCTTACCTCATGGCTACAAAAAAAAACATCAATTCCAATCCAAAAGTCCCTCCCCCCCCTCAATTTAAACACAGCTGCTTCAGTAGGAAGAAGGACATGGCTGAATTCTGTATTTTCATTCGTGTTTGTCAGACCTTTCTTTTTTTTTTTCTCGCACAACCCGCTGGAGAAAAAGTCTCAGAACAAGCAGATGGCACCAAGTCCGTGGTTATAAATGAATCTACATAAATATGTAGCAGCCATTGTGAAGGAAAGGTCTGTCAAATCTCACCCTCCCACCGTAGTGAGAATGAACACAGAGGGAGGCGAGCTGCGGAAGCTTTTCGCTTTTGGATTCAGAGGGTTGTTGTCAGAGTTCCAGTGTGGCTGTCACTGATCCCTTCACTAGTGTTTTCCTAGTGTGGGAGAGCCTGGCGGGATGGACGGCTGTGGCTGAGCCATGAACCCCCCCCCCCACACACACACACACACACTCTCTCTCACAGCACTTTTGTTCAAACATGGAGAATGCATATGATGGACGCTGCCGTGTTGTTTGCTTCGCTGCAGACCAGATTGATTGACAGGTGTCACAGGTCTGAGCACCAGCGAGGGCGTTAACACACAACCAAAGCCTGACGGTGGTTCACCAACTGACAGAGCATGGTGATGATGATGAAGAAGAAGAAAGGCACCGTCCTTCCTCTTTTAATACGAAAATGAAAAATAAAAGTCTGTAGGTTTGTCCACAATATTGCCGCGGCCTTTTTTCCCCACTGTTGGTGGTATTAAAACAATAGTTGGCCAGTTTAAAGTTGTCATTGTTGTTGTTGTTGTTGTTGTAAAGCCAGTCTTCTGGAGAGTCAAAGTAAGTCAGTCAAGTCATGTTGGTCTCATATTACATTGTGTCACTATCATACAATCCTCCAGGAGTGTTTGCTCTTTGTCTTAGGCTTTCATGTTGATTTACCATAGTATTTTCCGTGATACTATTGAAAGGGTTTCGACCTTCTTGGTGGCTTCCTTTGGAGACCATTGCACTGGAAAACATTGGACTGAATAATCAATATCACGTCTGTGATGATGCGACACGTCTTCATATGAAACAGTTTCCATTCCGCATCGCCGAGGTTTCTGTATTTGTGTCAGCGGTTTTGAAGTTCCTCTCTCTCGCAGATTATTCACACTTCACGCATTGATTTCCTGATGCACTGATAGAGCCTAAATCTTGGAATACACACAAAAAATAAGCTGCAGGGATTTATTTTGGCTTCCCTTGTCGCCATCCCTGATGGAACTTTGGTCTTGGCGGACTGAAATACTCCAAGTGAGGTTTCTGAAATAGCGTCTTGCAGGGTCTGAATACATTAGAGGCTCACCAGGCTCCCTAAAAAATATCATTGTCACACGTATCCGCAGCCATGAATATTTGATATCTATTACAGACTTTATCGAGAGCAAAAGTGGAATTTTCTTGTTGGGGTTTTTCTAGGAAAGACGAGAGACGGTGAGATTTGGCAGAAAATGCTTGGTTTCTCTGTAACGCTCGCTTGCTGAGCACCCATTGATGGACTTTCCATCAGCTCAGCAGAGATCCCTCTCTGTGAAATACCTCCACGAAGCCCTTTCACAAACATCTAAAGAGCCTCCACAGATGCAACGGGGGGGGCACTTTTCATACTGACAAATATGTCAGAGGCTCATAAAGTGGACTTCAATCTCCTTTGTGGAAGAACGCAGCTTTATTGTTCCTTTTTTTTCTTTGGCGAGGCTCTCCGTCGCCGCTTCAGAGCACTTGTCACAGCACTGAGGAAAAGACAAGAGTTCAGGGGTTGATGCGGCGCTGCGAGCCGCTGAGCCTGTTTCCATGGAAGCAGGATTTTCATTCGGGCATCTCCTCGGTCTGCCGGGGTCCTGCCGTGTTATCATGGGTAACGAGTCATTGATGCTCTGCGGGGAAGAGGCCCTGCTGCCATGATTAAGTCCACTGGCTTTACTGGGAATAAAGCCGTGAAGCACAAAGAGTTTCAAATCACATTCTTCATCGAGTGAAGCGGAGAAACTAACTCAGACGCGTCCTATATATATAAATATATATAGGATATACAGTACAGGGAAGTAATTCGGACTAGATATGTCAAATCCTTTATTTCTAAAAACGGAAAATGTACATTAATCAACATTTCCGAGCAGAAAGTAAATATACCCGAGTGTGTGCTGGTGGCTGGAGAGGAGCCAGTCTGCCTCCAGAGCACTGCCGAGGTGCCCTGGAGCAAGGCCCCCCCCCCCCCCCCCCAACTGCTCCGGGTGCGCCGATCATGGCGGCGCCTTCACCCTGTTCCCTCTCAGCATGCTAGGGCGCCTATGCATGTGTGTGGCTGTTTCAAGGGTCCCGTTGTACTATAGGATGTAAAGGAAATTCTGTTGTGTGCTTGCAGTGAAACAATGACAATAATAAAAGGCTTAATCTTAAGGCTTAATCTTAATCCTAATGTCTTAACTACTAGTAGTACTTTAAGCGGCGGAGTGTCGCATTGTAATAAACGAAACCAATTACTGTTGATTTTGGGCCCGGTTCCAGTTACTGGGTGAAGTAAAGGCTCTTGAGGTCACCTTGTCAAGAAATAGCAGAGTGCTTCCTCCCAGTCAAAGTGGTGAATGGTGCAGTTAGAGGGGGGACCAGGGGGGGGGGACCAGGAATCTGAGGAGGAACATTACTTCAGTGCCCAGTAAAACAGGAAGTCTGATTAATTACACATGGGACCGACCGAAGCCTGTCAGTCACGACAGTGTTACTGTGCCGAGGCAGCGATTTACTCAACATGTGGGAGCTCTAGAAGTCACTTTGACTTTTTAGTACGACACCCAAAAAGGCTGATTGGGGCTGATCTAACATGGAAAACCTCCGATCTGAGGACTTCTGCTGTGTGAGAGAGAACGACATGTTATTCATCGCAGGCCTGCAGAGTGGAGACAACAGGACCGACTCGTGTCATCAAAGTCTGTTTTTTTGTTCTCTCTCCAGAAACTTAAGATTGTTTAGTTCTAAAAATCACACTTTGCAAATGGGACGACAGGGAAGCGTATTCTTTTAATCTTTTACATTGGAATGAGATGTTACTGGACTAAAACCTTTCTTTACTGCTTCCAAACGATTTCTGAGTTTGTTTGTTTTTTACAATGAACCTGTGACTCAACTCCAACATGTTTTTCCTTCCTCAGAAAGAAAAAGAGAGTTTTGACCGCCTCCTCCTTGGACTAGTTATTAATCGTGGCCTTTCTGAAAGGCTTGATGAGATTCAGAGGGCACCAAGGACTTGCATGCACAGATTGTATTACCAGCGTTCAAAGTTTCATCCTCTGTAAAGGTTAACACATTTATTTTTTAATATTTTACTGAAAATAACGCGTTCTTCAGCCAAACCTGCACTTGTACACCCACATGAATACATTAAGAATTGGCAGCAAAACAACAGTGTAATTTCAGCAATCTCATGGATCACTACTATCAAAATATACATTTTGGGGGGGATGTTTTCCTCACAAATAGATACAAAGGGTGTTGGAAATATACACTCTACCCACATGTTTCAGTCAGCTTTCCTTTTATATTTAATAGGCTTATATAAGAGCTGTGAGAGAAAGTTTATTGCGGTGAAGTAGAATCTCTCTCCTGAGGTAGTTTTGAAACGGCTACCGCTACTGTCAGGGTCAGTGATCCATCGCCTGTTGGGGGGGGGGGGGTATACCTGCCCTAAAAAAAAGACCCCACCTCCGTGACCTCTTCCCTCCATCCTAACCGGACCCCATCCCCATTCCACGTCCTCGACCTAAAACTTATCCAACAGACATAAAGATCTGATAATGCAGTTCAAAGTAATGCAGCCACATAGAAACATTTTCATTTCCCGTTGCGACTGAGCAGATCACACCTCACTCCTTTTTTTTTTACCTTGTGAATATTTATGTGGCTCAGATTTCCATATTTGCCATGCAGGCAGATGCAGAGCATATGGCTTGTTGTCTCATAGTCAATGATTGAATAATCAGTTATAGTAACCTTTTGTGGCTCGTTCTCCAGATGTGTCATTCAAGCCTGGTGATAAAAAAAAAAGACAGATAAATAAATTACATTGGATAGATAAACTTAACTCATTGAGTGCCAGCCATTTTCAGCTCAACTGCATGTTGAGTGGCCCCAGTTTTTGCTAATTTTGCCCGATTTTCCAAGCCCCACAGAATATTCTTTTCTATGACTATGCGGATCAGTTGTGCTGGAAGGCTACAGAATGGACTTTCGTTGTCTGGCAGGAACGTCCCTGGATGACGGCGCATGCTGTTCTTAAACCTGCACGTACCTTACAACCGTAATGGTGCTGTCACAGATGTGCAGCTTACTCATGTCATGGGGCACTAACACGACCCCCTTACACAACTCACAGATGCTGGCTAATGACCTTTCTGCTGGCAACAGTCTGGACTGTCCCTTTTGTCTTTAGCCTGGAGGACAGGACGTCCATGATTTCCAAGAACTCTTTGAAATATGGACTCGTCAGGCCAAAGGACACTGTTCCACTTCCCATTAATGTATCCCAGAAAAAGTTGGTGCTATTTATGGATGTTGTTGATATGTGGTTTTTCCTTTGTATGAGTCCGACCATTAGCTTTAACCAATGCGTCTAGACAGCGAACAGAATTATAGAAAAATGTCCGTTTTCAGTGCAGTCTCACCTTATGAATCATCGCTGATTTCCCTCTCCCAATGCCACATCGCCTCTTCCAACTTCCGTATTATTTCCTGAAGTCCCGCCTCTATATCCTGTGAATCTTCGAGAGCTCAACAGATGAAAACGCTGTATATTCTGAGCCACACCTCTTTTTTCCGTGTTGACCTCTTGTCTCAGTCGTCACCTTTCCTCGCTCACTCACTCAGAGGATTCACCACTTCAGATCTCAGTCACCACTTTGCAACCTTTTCCCTCTATCCCCCGTCTTCTGCTGTCTAGTCATTCCTGGCATATTTTGGCAGACTGTCTTCCTGCATCTGCATCTGCTCTCCATCCCAATCATTGATGGCTTCCCCTTTGTTTTTGTCTTTGTCCTTGTCTTCCACAATGGACTATCAATCTGCCTCTCGCCCCTCTTTCCCCTCTCCCTCTGTCACTTGGCTGCCTCCAAACAGACAGGAAGACTGCCTCTCTTTATGACAACTGACATGTGGCAATTTCCCTTCGTTAATGACAAGAAATGTGCCAATTACCTCTCCGGATGTCTCGCTGCCACTCAGACACTAACGAGCTGGGACTACGAGGCCGTGTTTGCATGTGTGTGCATGTTTGAGTCAGTTGGCATGGCGGCAAGTTGGGCAAGTGCTATTTGAGATGTAGTTTCTGCTGGATTCGAATCATTTTCCTAAGTGTGGTATAGAGAGCTGAACCTTTTCATGTTTGGGTTTATTAATGAGTCCCAATTGTAGTCCGTGCAGAATAAATGACGCATCAATTGTTGCTCACTTCGGCTCCCTCGCACACATATTCCTTACTTGTGTCATAAGTTTCTGCCATTTTCCATCTCTCTTTGCTCCATCTCCCTCCCACCGCTCCATCTGTGCTGAAAAGCTCTTTTGTTCAATGTTTAATTACCTTCTCGTATAAAAGTGCTCTTGACTTCTGAATGCCTTCCATTTGAAGAGAGGCTGCGTGTGTGTGATTGGTGCAATATTGGATAACCACTCCTTTGTGTGTCAGCGTCCATCGCTCTTCAAAGAACAGACCTTTTACTTCCTGTTGCCATGTGCACCGCGCACAATGATGCAAGCACTAAAAGGCAAAACTATTTATCATTTCAGCAAGACCAATCTTTTCTCTTGTTTGCATCATCTTTCTTTGTTTTATTGCTCTTTTGTCCCCTCACTTTTTCAAATGACAGGGAACAGAGGGCATACAAATTGTCAGATCGCTGTTGAATCTGCTCCTTCTCTCTGACCAAGCGTGTCATATTTATTGTGTTCTTTAAGTATTCATTGCAATCTATAAAAACAAACACACGCTCACAAATTGCCAAAGCTTTATTCATTAAATGCCTTTATTATAAACTGTGCAACCTCCTGGTAATCTATAATTGACTTGTAGTAGTAAATCATGTATAATTGACCAGACTTATTAACTATATTTATGTTGGCACATAATTAAAATGAACTCCATGAAAAACGACGGTTGATAAAATCACTTTTCGAGCACGCGGAAGCCGCAGATCAGTGAGTTATCGCTGAATTATCTTGATCCACCTCAGCAGATGTCACAGCAGATTAGTTGCAATAAGATTAAAGCAGATGCCAATTAAGAAAAGCACAATGTGTGAACTGCGTAATCAAATTAAAGCGATGATATATGCTTCACCATAAATGCCTGAAATTGGATCATTTGAGATTGAAGGAATATTTGAACCATCATTCTTCCCCATTCAGAGTTAAATTCACAGAATTAAGACTAAGTCCAACACATGAGCTTTGTCATTGTCATCCAAATGACAACACAATTATCAGTTTTTTCTCACAACGACTTAATTCTCTACCTAAATTGCATCAGGCCAGCGATTCTCACACAGCCGCTATTAAACCAGATGAGATACCCTTTTACGTGTGTCACCGTATTGCAGCTCTCAGTGACTTGTGTAATAATAAAGCTGCTTTCACCGCACGAATGATTACGTGAAATCCCCCAATGACTCTTTTGAAAAATATTTATTTTTGTGTGACGGGAGATACTCGCAATGTTATTACATCATGATGTCTAAAAATGGCTTCTTAGTGGCATGGGAAATTATGTCACGTAGCGCAGCACTATATTGCATTTGGAGAGAGAGAGAGACGGAGGGGTTTCATTCCAGCTTTGAGAGACTCCTAATCCCGTCGAGTTCTGTGGGATTGATTCTGTCACGGACCAAAAACAAATTAAGCACCGTAAAATGTGCATCACACTTCCAAGTTTATATTCCGATGCATCACATCACAGCTATGAATATATATTGAGGGTGGTTGCAGGCACTGATTTGCAAGCAAGAGGCGATTAGAAGAGGTTAAATGGGAACCGGTTGTGAAGTAGTGTCTTTAATCCCGCTGGATTAGAGAGCAGTCGGCCCTGCCGAGATGCAATTCTGATGGCATCTGGGATACCTGTCAGCTGGAGCTAACACAGACACTAGTGAAGTCAGCGAAGCGTGCAAACCCAGTGCTGGTCACATCAGACGCATCTTTCCCTCTGAGAAGTGTCCAAGCAATGCCGGTCTTCCGGCGATGGCCGACGTGTCGCTGCGCAGAACGACAGACATTCCTTTGTTCTTTAAAAAATCCCCCCCCCCCCCCCCCCGACTCTCCTGTCTCTGATGTCAGGTTATTTCCCCACTTTTTTCAGATGACTTATCACTCATGAGAAAGAGCCTGCATAAACGTTCGTCTTATCTTTTCCTGTGCTGCTTCTTAGCTACTTACCTCTTATCAGCCCCGGCTTCTCGTGGGCCTATCACAATGCACAGGAAGTCTGTTACGTTCCAGACCTCCTCATGGCTGGGTCGACTCTTTTGAGGAGAACCAGAATATATTTCAAATCAGGGTGTCTTTTTATCTAGGGGGGGGGGGGGGAGGGAGGGGGTGGTGCTATTCTTAAACCTCTTTAGCCAGAGAGATTAAATTATTACACGAGCCAGTAAAAGCTGCGATACGAAGACACACAAGTTAAGGGTATCTAAAGAGAGAAAATTTGATTTTGGAGATTTAAAGTCAAAGAAGAAGCTCCAAAATGCCCTCACATGATAGCATCTGGAATTTAATGTCGGTATAATTTAGAGAAATGAAACTCGGAAGGAGAGGTCAGGGATCCCCCTCAGCTTCAGGAAATTATGGGCGCTTCTTAGTTGCACTGCCAAGAGTGCCGTTACTGTAGCATTTTGTTCTACGGGGAGGACGGATGGACGTATGGATGGATGGATGGTTAGGCTTTTGTAGCAGGACCTCAGAGAGGTAAACAGTTTTGCGGCTGATCCTGGGATCACTGTCACCACTCTACAGCATTTCAACCCTTTGCTGTGATTCTTCTTGGAGTTTAATCAGGTCTTATATCTTCTTCTGTCGTTCCTGTTTGAACTGTTTTTGCGTTGAACTGCACCATCTTTTGTGCTTAAAAAAAAAAAAAAAAACTCAGCTCTTCTTCATCTCCCCTTCAGGTGGAGTGGCTGAAGAACGAGGAGGTCATCGACCCCGCGGACGACCGGAACTTCTACATCACCATTGACCACAACCTGATCATTAAGCAGGCTCGCCTGTCAGACACGGCCAACTACACCTGTGTGGCTAAGAACATCGTAGCCAAGAGACGCAGCACCACCGCCACGGTTATCGTCTACGGTACGCTTCTACCTCCACACACAATGAGATCCCACATCTCCTGATAATCATCCGTCTTTTAAGTTTCCTAAAGTCAGAAGCCATTTTAGAGGAAAGCTGTTGAATTCCTGTAAAAAGTCAGCTCAGCTCACACACAAAAAAAAAAACCCAACAACTGTTCTTAAAGCCAACCTCTTTCTCTCGGGATGTGTAGCACTCTTTTGTTTTGTTCCTGCCGGAAGGTGAACTACAAATGGAAGATGTGTGATTATTTGAGCTGCAAGCCAAAGCGCTGACACGGCTGAGGTGCAATAAAGAGACCCCCACCCCCACCCCCTTTGTGGTTTCACACAGACTTCTCCACTGGCTCCTTAACTTCAACTAAACATGGCTGTTGTTGCACAACACAGCTGCAGAGTTGAACTTCAATGCCTGCTTGAGGCGATGCGTATTTGAGACTCAACCGAGTGGCATAGATGCACGCGGCAGAACAAAGAGAGCAGATGCTGGAAACTTTTACCAGGGTTAAGTTTCACATTTATTGAAGGTGGTATTGTTATGAGCGTCCTTGTTTCTGTTTTCATCGTCTATGGTTACAGTTAAATGAGCCTTGAGGACATTGTGGGGGGGGAGGGCAGATCATCTTCTGGTTATGGACAATCATTTCTTTCCAAATATCAAATACAATCCTTTGAATTTCGGCTCATCCTTGAGAGAAACTACAATATCTGTTTGCACTGCCCTTGCTTTTTTTTTTTTATCCAAAATGAAATCCTCCTCCCTTAATATACCGCAATTTGTACGAATAAATTCATATTCTCCCTCATGAAGAAGAATTAGAAACCCAAAGGATAAGCGGGAGAGCTGCGTGTGATATAAGGGATGCAAAAAGGGAGAAGTGTCTTTATAGTTCCAGCCCCAAACACTACAAGGATGCTGGAAACAGGAGCACAAGCCGCAACTAAAGAGGAAAGAAAAGGAGGCGAGAGCGAGAGTAAGAACCAGTGACAGGATAGATCCCTAATCCGCGGAGGAGAGAAAGCAGACACGGAAGAAATGTGAGGCTTTGGCAGTCCTTCCCCAACAGTCCAATGTTTTGGGCTTCACTTATAAGCATGTCACATTTGAAAGTCAGAGGCTGCATGGGGGGGGCTTCAGTTCAAAATGCCATGGGCTTGTTCTCAGCTACGAGCCCCGGTGTCACTCCACACCGGATTTAGTCGCTGACAGAGATGGATGAGAGGGGGAAGAGAGACATTAGGAGGACTAAGAGAATGGCAAATTCCGCAGTCGGGCCAAAATGTACTGTCTGGCTGTGAGGCAGAGGTCAAAGCACAAAAAACTAGACTTCTTACAAAGGGTCCGATGGGATTCCGTGGAAAGATCGGAACCAGGACATTTATTCTCTATCTTTGTGGTTGTACAGCATTCTTATTTATTTCTTTTTGTTTTATTTCACCCCAGTTTTTTTCTTTATTGTCTGTCCTGAATGAAAGGCAGCTTTGTTGCAGATCCAGTCTGAGTGATATCTGATGTATTCTAGTGAACGGCGGATGGTCCACGTGGACGGAATGGTCAGTGTGCAACAGCCGCTGTGGCCGTGGTTACCAGAAACGCACACGGAGCTGTACCAACCCGGCACCGCTCAACGGCGGCACCATCTGCGACGGGCAAGGCATGCAGAAGCTGGCGTGCAACTCTCTCTGCCCAGGTACGGCCGGAATTCACAAGGTCACAGCAAAATGTCACAATGCTTCGCTCTGTTTGTGACTCCGCCCTTATGTGTGTGTGTCTCTCTCTCCTGCTGTCCCAAATCCCATACCCCCCCCCCCCCATCCTTGCTCTTTGTCATCCACCCATTCGTCATTTCATTCGCTCTGTCGTCATCCGTTATGCGTTTGTCGTGCGTTAGTGGACGGCCTGTGGACAGAGTGGAGCAAGTGGTCCACCTGTGGTACAGAGTGCACCCACTGGCGGAGGAGAGAATGCGGCGCTCCGGCACCCAAAAATGGTGGGAAGGACTGTGAGGGCATGGTGCTCCAGTCCAAGAACTGCACCGATGGCCTGTGCATGCAGAGTGAGTACCCAATGAATGGCACCAAAAAGCTTTTGACCACGAGTTTCACTCTGTTTCATTCCCATGCTGTGTTTGACATCTCTACATCGCACACTCACCCTGTCGCTCACGCGCTCTGTTTCACTTCACTCATACATGAGCAATGAGACACGCTAGGGCTGCTCTCACTCTTCTAATTCAAGGCGATTCATTTTTTATTTCCGTAGCGCCAGATCGTAACAGAACCTTGTCTGAAGGCACTTTACAGGTGCAGCGGGGAAAGACGGAACCCAACTTGTCCCACAAGAGTAACTTTGGCGACGGAGGCAAGGAAACACTCGCCTTTAACAGGCAGAAACCTTGAACAGAACCTCACTCATAGTGGGCGGCCGTCTGTCTTGACCGGTTGGGTTGAGAACGAGAGAGAGAGAGCAACCAGGCTCTTTATCTCCTCGTGCACAACATGCAAACGTTAACGGAAGCAAAAGCAAGTATTTTCTGTGTCACCCCAATTTACATATAAATGTTAAACACAACTTGGTTACATTATCTTCTTAATTATCCTCGCGTGCTCAGGCGTTTGGGAGATATATTATAAACATAATTCTAAATTATTATATTATAATTACATAAGGGAAGGTGGGGTTCAAATAAATGGGTTAATTTAACAATCTGTGGATTCCTCAGGCCCAATGAGAGGAAGCGCGAGGCCGCAGAGTGTTTCACATTATGCTCGAATCGCACCATGATTTCAAATCACACAAAAGGCTCAAGGATGCACCGGCATTCTCCCAATTCTTTGATTGGTTTTAATGTTTGTTGCTAAAAAAAAAATGGCTGTAGTTTATTTTATCTGCTCTGATACTTTGTGTGCATGTGCTTGTGTGTGTGTGTGTGTGTGTTTGCTGCAGTAACAAACCAAACTCTAAGAAATGCCTTTCCTCGACCCGCATCTGCCTTTGCCTTCCTTCCCTTTGCCTTTAATGACAAGAGTAATAGGATGAGACGGCTGCAGCGGCGGTACAGTAACCGGGTTAAACCCCCAGTCGAGTTTAATAAGAGTCCTCTCCAATAAACATCAGTGGAGGTGTCCGGCCCACACACTGTCACAGACGACTCCATTGTGTGTGTAATCCACCGCAGATGGTGATTTAGACATTTAAACGATATAACGCAGGCTTGGCTGCCGGATGTATAGAATGCGATGCAATCTGGCCGTCACATTCGATCACTCTTCTCGCCACGGCACACGTTTTTAAAGTGTCACCTCCAGTGCGGCGCCGACATGATGTACTGCACTGTAGGTTACGGTTGGCATCTGCATCTCAAGACGCATCTTTAGACGTCGCCAGAAAAGCTGACAGGGATCTATGCGCTGTGATTTAATCTCATTTTAGAATCCTTGGAATGCATTAAGTCGATTTGATGGAGAAGGTCACATATGTGCCGAAACATCAGGGAACGATCAACAGGAAGACTTCGCTCGTATTTGTCTTACTCGTGCGTCCCGCTGTCCTTCTGCCCACCCTGAGGGAGTCGGCGTATCTCTCTATGCATTAGTTCTCTGTAGATTTATGGCCAGTCTGCAGAGGATATAAAGCCATAGTGATATAGATTTAGGATCACTTCAGCAATTGATTTTTTTGGGGGGTGGGTGGGTAGTGTGGGGGGGGGGGGGGGGCTAAGAGGGTGAAGCCACTTATGTCAATGCTAATGACCATTTCCACTAGCATTTAGGTGAACGGCCCATTATCTAAAAGCTCACATTATGGCAAATGTGATTGGGAATGGAAGACGCGTGCAATCCGAACTCACCTCGGGCAGCTGATCTGCTTCCGACTGTGCGCGATTTGGATCCGAGGAAACATTTTCTCTGGATTCCATTGCAGCCTGATCTTATTTTCCCGTTGTTTGAATGTATTTAAATCGTTTCAATAGCAGCTCAATATCGAAATCTGTTGAAGTAATCTGATGCAAACCAAGCTCAAAATAGACGTCATGATGCCCGATCTCTGCGAAAATACAACTGACCCGACACAAAAAGGGGGTAGTTGTTGTTCTAATTTAGTTTGCAGCTTGTTTATCGCATTCGGGCTTGTCTAGGAGCTTGAGCATCGGGTTTAACAAAGTTAGGCACCCTCAGATTGATCGAGCGAAGTTGCACTCTGCCTCCTCAGATAGAACTTTCCAGCTCAAGCACAAGAGCGGAGTTTCACAGTTCGCTGAGCCTGACCTGTCGAAATCTCTGTTTGGCTCGCCCTCTGTGGGCCGTCTCTCTCCATTCTGATGTTGTTTTCCAAGCGTTTGATAACCCTGTTCTCACACATGACATTTTCTTGACATATTGATGTAGCCAAAGGGTGTAAAGCCGTGCACCAGCAAGGGCAAATGCTTTGTAGCTGTAAAATACCACAGATTGAAAATCAGGATTCTGAGGCGCCCTTCAGGCTGTGGAAGCTTATTCACATTGTACTGAGAAGTAGTTTAAGAATGCAGATTATAAGTAAATAAATGTTTTTTGGTGTATAATTAACACTTTAATTTAACGTTGATTCTCCACCAACGAGAAAAAAAATAAACCTCTGATGACATCACGTTTCCCAGACGACCGCATCCTTCATCGTTAGAGCTCTTGCCATAATCAAGGAAGCGGCTGGCGTTCCCGCTCCTCCACAGCTCTGGTTGTTCTGCAGAGGGACAAATGAACAAATGAATAAAAGGGTCTACAGGATGGGATCACATGGGCCATCAGTGAGATCGCTGACCCTGACAGTCCCGTCCCCCCCCCCGCCCTTCTCCGGCCTGGCCCCTGTGTTGCCTGATTGCGTCTACAACACCAAGCTCATCTATTAAGGCATTGATTTTGCTGTCGGCCCTCTTGTCTGCCCGTGGCGTTCTCCCTCTCCAATAAGGACTCCATTGTTTGTGTAATTGTTTATGGATGTTCCAGGGAGACTGACTATTATCTGTAGTAGTGCACTATCCCTGGCTGTCATTTCTGCTCGCCACCAAAAGCCCCGACCAGCAGTTGGTGCCAAAAAAAACATCTATGCATGAGATTTTTCTACAGATCTCCACCCATCAAATGATTTTTTATTTATTTTTATCTTCTGTTTTACTGCCATGAATGTTCCTTTCATCCCACGTGTTGCATCCTCCCCTTCCAGCGATAGCTGCAATGCTCCCGCTTCCATTGACGCTACTGGAGCCCACACTTTATCAGCAGCAGCACCCCCCCCCACACACACACAACACACTCTCCTCACCTGCCAGCATCAGTTCTTCTGGTGCTGAGGCACTAAGCCCAGTTGATGGATCACGCACTCCCGACCAGAACCTCCATGCCCCCCCCCCCCCCTCTCCCTCCACTCCTTTCATCCATCTCTATACTCCATACACAGATCTGGAGGGGAGGGGCCAAATCAAGAGAGATCACTTCCTAGTGTCATCACTCCTACTCACGAGTTTTGTTGCTGTCTCATTTGTTTTTCTGTTTGGCTTAAATTTGATTTTGATCATCCCTCTCCTGTCCACCCCCCCTTCCGTGCCCCCCACCCCACCCCCCTTCTTCGTTACCTTCCCCACTGTGCCTCACATCCACAATCCCTCCCTCTCTTCAAGGTTCCTTATATCAGAAGTCCTCTGAGGGGAAGGACAAGAGTGATTTTGGAAATTCATGTGAGTTTTTCCACGCTTTTTTTTTTTTACAATTTGTTCTGATACGTTGTGTCTTTGCTTCCGATCTTTGTTGGCAGGTTGTGCACGGGAATTTGGAGCCATTCGTTATCCCAGATAAATCACCAGCGATATGACCTTTTTGCAAATAGCTGCATAAAACAACTTTTATTCCTTCCTGTCGACGTGTATTTTATGCTTCAGCCCAGATTTTAACGCCATTACAGAACCTGCCGCTGCATTTCATTTGTGATTTCCACTCTGTCCTTTCTCATAATGTGTCACTGTATTACGACTCCCCACTTTATTACCCCGTCGCTCCTGATGAACTTCAGTCTGACAATTCGCATTTTACCTCTTATATCTCAAATTTGCACCCCCCCCCCCCCCCCCAGTGGCGTGTTCAATAATCCTTTCATTTCCATCTCTTGTACAGTTGTACTTTTCCCTCTTTCCGACATTGGCTCCGGTTCAAAGGGGCGCATTCATCTCAGTGATACATTTGAATGCCTACATTTAGCAGGTTGCTGCCTTCATCATCAAAGTGTGGATGGGATGATTGTTCAACTGAGGGGTTAAATAACTCGGGGGGGGAACTTGGCAGATGAGGCAAATGGGAGTGAACTCCCCATTTCAGACTTTCATCATTGCCTCGGCTCTGTTTTCTGTTGCCATCTGTGCAGGAAGGATTAGAGGCTAACGCACTCAACATGAGGATATAGCTCAAGACTGCTCTTTAATTTGATGTCAGTCAAGGCTGAGCAGCGAGGGGGCCGGGTTCCTTGTGTCCTTTCTGGGGACTTACAGTTGTGAAATGACTAATATTAGACGCCCCCTCCTTATTTATCATCTATGTTTATTCTGTAATTCAAGGAGGATGCCTTGGAGAAGGATATGTTGAATCCATGCCCCTAAAAAAAACACATTTAAAAACCAAACAAATTTATTCTCTAGCGAAAAATGAGCGATGCACTTTTCCTCCAGGGGGACTTGGCATTCAGCTGTTATAATATTATTTTCGCTATCCTCACTCTTTTGTGCAGGAGAACACGAGAGACACAGATTGCGCACCATCTGCATCCCTGAGACACACGAGGCTAATTTACACTAAACCTCAGCCATCCTGCACGCCCTGGCCACGCCGCGTGCAGATCCGCGGCAGATGCCGCCATCTACTGGTGCAGGCTCTGCTATATTTGCATATTCAAATGATCTCAAAGACAAAAAAAGGCTGTCTTACCAGAAAAATCTATTTGATTCTCTCACAAATAAGAATGCAAGCTTTGGTCTTTGACTTTTTTGAGCTTCCAACGCGTATGTTGTCTATTCCTTCACGCAACGATGCATTCAGGTTTGCCAACGCCTCGGGCATTTCCCTACCTCCAAGGAAGAGAGTTTCCCTCCTTTTGTCAATTTGGTGACAGTGAAGGACCGTTCTTCAGCAAACACTGCAGAAAGGTCATTCAAAGGCCTGACTCATGATGCGTGTCGGTCTGAGTCTCCGTTTCTAACATCCGCTATATCCATGCCAAGGCCGACTGATCACAGAGGTGGGAGGTGGAAAGAAAGACGGAGGGAGGGAAAGACATCGATGAAAGACAGTTTGTGAAATGCAAGCTATGTCTAGATCTTATCTTTAGTGCACAAGAACAAAGGCGGAGACAGACTCTGAACTCCAACACAGAGCACAGTAATTTGAGGATGAGCACATCTCTATCTTCACTGCAGAACTTTTGATCTTCCCTCTGAGGCGGCTTGTTAGGACATTGCGCTGCTGGATGGCACCGGAGCAGCCGTCCTTGTGCACATTCTTATCTTTATTCTCCTCGTTTCCTGTTCAAATCGTGATGTAGGATGTACAACGCTTCCCCCCCACACACACACACATGTGAATCGTGACTCTGTCTAAACCCGTCTATGATGCAGAACATGCATCGTCATCCCTTTTTTGCCTTCGGCAATTAAAAGGGCCTTTATATGATTTCGACAATACCCAGATGGGCCAACGTAAGACACAATAAAACGCCAAAGGATTGGCTGAACGCTTTGATTTCCCAGCAGAGGGTGATTCATATCTGGCTCTATCTTAAAACAGGATGTTGCGCCGTCGGATAACAGATAACGGCTTCATCACAGCATCTCCCGTCTGGACAAAGCAAGCTTGCATTGAAGTCAACTCGTGAGAGCTTAAAAGACAATTTTTCTCTTTGTCTCTTGTCTTGTCCCCCCCTCCAGTGGCCCCCAGTACAGATGAGGTAGCTCTGTATGTGGGTATTGTCATAGCGATAATCATGTGCCTGGTTATCTCCGTCGTCGTGGCGCTCTTCATCTACAGGAAGAACCACCGTGACTTCGACTCTGACATCATCGACACCTCAGCCTTAAACGGAGGCTTCCAGCCAGTCAGCATCAAGACGACTCGGAAAGGTGGGGTGCATGTTGTCTTTGTCTTTGTGTGTGTGTGTGTGTGTGTGTGGGTGTGCGTGCAGTCTTCCTGGCCTGCCTCGATGGCTCACCTGTGTCAGGCACAGGGAATCACTGGCTTTAGCAACCTATAGAATTAACGTCGATGCACCTTCATCACTGAACTTGCAATTCAAACAGTGTGCAGCTTGTTATTGTGACATCAAAGACGTCAAGCGACACGAGCTTGGATTTCTAAAGTCACCCATTTTAAAAACGAGACCATTCCATAGGCCAGTATATTAATACATGTTAATATAAGTTGGGTAGTTTCATTGATTAATTCATGATGAACGACTACAACTTCCTCTCCTTTTCTAGCAGATCTCCTTACGGCACCCCCTGACCTGACGTCGGCTGCCGCCATGTACCGCGGCCCCGTCTACGCCCTCCACGACGTGGCTGACAAAATTCCGATGACCAATTCCCCTCTGCTGGACCCCCTCCCAAACCTGAAGATTAAGGTGTACAACTCCTCGGGCTTGGTGACTCCTCAGGATGACCTGGGAGGGGATCTCTCCTCCAAACTCTCGCCGAAGCTGCCGCGCTGCCTCCTGGACAGCAGCGACGGCACCATGGGCCGTCGCACGCAGGCCCAGACGCTGCTCCGCGCCAGGGATCCGTCCTGCACCGCACTGGGCTCCTTCAGCTCCCAGGGGGGGCATCTCATTGTACCCAACTCAGGTACTATAACGAGGCGCTTTCATTTGTGGTGTGATTTGATGATTTGGTGCAAAATCATAATTTAAAGGTCCCATATTCTACCCTTTTCCACACGTTAACGCAGTTCCCGGACACCCGTGGACAGTCTTTGGTCAAAATAGCAGAGGTGTGGACTCGAGTGAGACTCACCGTTA